>NW_007727200.1:248516-319746 GCF_000696425.1 Galeopterus variegatus | reverse complement strand
AGAGTTAATAATACCCAACTGTCTTTCCCAAGATCACAGAGGTGTTGTGATGACTCAACAGTTATCACCCGAGTTCTCACTAGAAGAAAGGTATGTGCATAGAGTACGTTTGTATCAGTAACTTTTTTTTTTTTTTTTTAATAAGATGACCGGTAAGGAGATCTTAACCCTTGACTTGGTGCTGTCAGCACCCATGCTCAGCCAGTGAGCCAATCGGCCATTCTTATGTAGGATCCGAACCCATGGCCTTGGTGTTATCAGCACCGCACTCTCCCGAGTGAGACACGGGCCGGCCCCCAAGTGGAGTATTTTAAAAACAGTATAAAAAGGAAAGGCAGGAGAAATTTTTGATTTTGGGGGGGTGGGGGGGGGCTGGCTGGTGTGGGGATCTGAACCCATGACCTTGGCATTACAAGGCTGTGCTCTGACGAACTAACCTAAATTGGCCAACCCAAATTCTTGATTTTTTTTCCCCTCCTTTGTTTATCAGTTTTCAGAATAATAGCTTTATTATTCTGAAATAAATAATAGCTTTATTATTCTGAAATAAAAAACTTTAACACCTCCAAAGATAGATGACCAAGGAATTTTTCTCAATATCTTTATGAACTCATTATTTCTTTTTATTGTGGTAAAATATACATAACATGAAATTTATCATTTTAGCCATTTCTTTTTTTTTTTTTTCTTTTTGTCTTTTTTCGTGACCGGCAACGGATCGCAACCCTCAGTGTCGCGCCCGTACCGGACCGGGACTGGCAATGGGATCGCAACCCTTGGCGTTGCGCCTGCACCTCGCTCAGCCAGTGAGCGGCCGGTCTGTATGTGGGATCCGAACCCTCGGCGGGAGTGCCACCGCGCTCCCAAGTGGCGCCCTGTAGCAGTGCACCACCGGGCCGGCCCCATTTTAGCCATTTCTAAGTGTATAGTTCAGTGGCATTAAGTACATTCACAATGTTGTGCAACCATCACCACCATCCATCTCCAGAACTTTTTTGACATCCCAAACTGAATCCCCTTTCCCATTAGATAATAACTCCCTATTTTCCCTTTCCCCCAACTCCTGGGAACCTCTATTCTACTTTTTGTCTCTGAATTTGACTATTTTAGATACCTCGTGTATGTGGAATCATATAATATTTGTCCTTTTGTGTCTGACTTATTTCACTTAGCATAATGTCACCAAGGTTAATACATGTTGGAGCAAGTACTAGAACTTTCTTCCCTTTTTTTTGGATGACTGGACAGTACAGGGATTGAACCCTGGACCTTGGTGTTACCAGCACGATGCTCTGAGCTAAATGGCCAGCCCCTCCTTTTTTTTTTTAATGCTGACTAATATTCCGTTGTATGGATTTACCACATTTGTTTATCTGTTCATGTGATGGACATTTCGATTGTTTCTGCATTTTGGCGGTTGTGAATCATGCTTCTATGAACAAAGGTACACAAATATCTGTTCAGGTTCCTGCTTTCAGTTTTGTGTATATACCCAGAAGTGGAAATGCTGAATCATATGGTAATTCTGTGTTTAATTTTTTAGGAACCACCATACTGTTTTCCAAAGCAGCTGCACCACTTTACATTCTCACCAGCAATACACAAGGGTTCTAATTTCTCCACATCCTAATCAACACTTACTTTCTGTTTTCTTTGTTTGTTTGGTTTTTTATTATTTATTTATATATTTGGACTAAAAGTGTTAAATTTTTATTATTTCCAAGGCAATGTTTGAGTTCATGATAAGCACTAATCACTGAAGGAAATGTGTCTGATACCAAGAATACTGGAAATTACCAGCAGTCTTCAGAATTCAACACAAACAGCCTTGGTTAAGCTTGGTTCTGACCCCACCACTAACTGGCTGTGTGAGGACAGGTACATGTTGCCCTGTGCCTCAGCTTTGCCACTTGTAAAAGGAGGAACTAGGGCTCAAAAAGATGTTGAAAAAATCCAATTTCATTTATTTCTAATAGGAGTCACCCCAACCCATCTATGCAGTTTGCTATTTCACTGAGTTATTTGGTGGAATCATGTATTGAGTGACCAGTCTGATCTCTATCAGAGGCACAGTGTTCTCCTTATCTGGAAATGCTCTGACACTGGAAATCTTTGCCTTTTTTCTTTATGAATCTGAACATTCATATTTCACAGATAATCTAATTTATTCTGTGTTCAACCACCTAATCATGGATAAGCCACCATTTTATTTTTATTTGTTTATTTTCTTGTTCATTTTTTTTGTTGTTGTTCATTTGTTTTTTTTAAATATAGCCATTTTAATGGGTATGAAGTAGTATCTCATTGTGGTTTTGGTTTGCTTTTCCCTAATGATTAGTGATGTTGAGCATCTTTTCACGTGCCTGTTGGCCATTCATATATATCTTGTGACAAAAGTCTAGTCAAGTCCTTTTCCCACTTAAAAATTGGCTTGTGGGCTTGTGAGTTAGCTCAGTTGCTTAGAGCACAGTGTTACAACACCAAGGTCAAGGGTTCAATCCCCATGCTGGCCAACTGCCAAAACTAAGTAAACAAATAAATAAATACTAGATTGTTATTTTGTTGCTGTTGAGTTGTAGGAGTTCTTTATATATTCCAGATACTAATCCCTTTTCAGATATATGATTTGCAAATTTTTTCTCCCATTCTTGGGTTGCCTTTTCAGTCTGTTCATAATGTCCTATGATGTACAAAAGTTTTAATTTTGATGAAATCCAATTTATCTGTTGTGGTTTTTTTTTGTTGTTGTTGCTGGTGCTTTTGATGTCATAACCAAGAAATCATTGCCAAGTTCAAACTTATTAATTTTTATATATTTAGTGAATTTCATTCCAAAACAGTTATTCTTTTTGATACTTAAATTTTCCCATTATTAGCTGTTAATAGAGCTTATTCTTCAGTTTGACTCTGGGTCCTTTTTTTTTTATTTTGCAGCTGGCTGGTATAGGGATCTGAATTCTTGACCTTGGTGTTATCAGCAGTGAGCTCTAACCAACTCAGTTAACTGGGCAGCCAACTCTGGGTCCTTTTGACATGAACCTGTTAGTATTAAGTGGGTTCTCTGCTTTCTGGCCTGACCACTAGTCACCGGCTTATCTTTTTTGTTCTGACTCCAGGTCCAGAATCAGCCATCTCTTTAAGGAGCTCTGATTCTTTTTTTTGTGAGAAATGGTGTTAGGAATATTTGTTACAACTGGGATGTGAATTTGTTTAGGTTTTTTGGTAGAGTTAGGAAAATAACATGTTTTGAAAAGAAAAAGATAAATGATGACTTCAGACTACTTCCAATTCAAGTGAAGGATTAAAGTATTTTTATTTCTTTGATTTTTTTATGTCTCTCTTCTTGTTTGTTGACCATAACACCAGAGAGGTACAGTCAAAACACAGTTTTAATGTGTTTGTTTGTTTGTTTTGGTGGCTGACTGATACAGGACCCAAACTGTTGGCCTTGGTGTTACTACACTATGCTCTAACCAACTGAGCTAACAGGCCAGTGCCTTATCCCTATTTTACAGATGATGAAACTGAGGCAGAAGGAGGTTAAGGAACTTGCTCAAAGTCACATAGCTGGTAAGCGCTAGAGTCAGGATCTCACCCACTTAATACCCCAAGGCCACTCTCTTATTCACTTTAGTACTCTGCCTCTCTAAAGGGAAGTGCTTCAGATTTTCTCAGGTTGACTGACCACTTTTCATATCTCATCAATTATGGGTATAAGAAAACCCTTTTATTACTGAATCTTTATCTAGTTTTAAGCATGGTCTTTATTGTTTGAAGCAGAAATTACTGATGACTTTGTAGACATGAATGTTTTAAATGATGTAGTCAGGTCTGGGTTCAGTTTTAATCTGTGGAGAAACTTTGCAAATTATTGTGGTATTGAAAAGATGTGACTTAACCTACTAAAATGTACTTTTTTGCTACATGCTTGAGAATTTTAAGAAGTTAAAATTTATGAACACATTACTTAAATCTTACAAGTCTTGGCTACACTAACTTCTGAGGTCTTTCACAATGCGTATTTATTTCCATGCAGCATGAATAGTGGATTCATAAATGGTGAATGTTTCCCCAGGGAAAAAAATTTTTAAAGAAAATATGGAAAAGAAATGTCCTTAAATGGATTGAATATATTTTAGCCCTTCAGGCTAGATGGGGGGAAAAGCATTTGAAAACATTCAGACAGCATTGGGAAGAATTTTATTAAAAAAAATAAATAAAAGGGATATATCCAGTTGTTTGTGTGCATGCGTATGAGCATTTTAAACATTTTATTTCACAGGGCCAGCCCATGGCTCACTTGGGAGAGTGTGGTGCTGATAACACCAACGCCACAGGTTTGGATCCCTATATAGGAATGGCCGGTTAGCTCACTTGGGAGAGCATGGTGCTGACAACACCAAGTCAAGGGTTAAGATCCTCTTATGGGTAATCTTTTTTAAAAACAACAACAACAACAAAAACCCATTTTATTTCAGAAATGTTCAGTCATCTACCATGTTAGAGCAAATGGTATGATGAACCTCATGAACCCATCACCAAACTTCTAATAGTATTTCGTTGGGGGATATTATGATCACTGCCATGAAGATAACTCCTTAGATAGGAATCACCACTTCTCTGCATATTGTTTCTTGGCAAAATCCCATTTGAAAATTATAGAACTTGAATGGCATTTCAGTTTCATGATAGGAGGGTACTTCAAAAAGTTCATGGAAAGTCTTTTTTATCTTTTGGTTCTATATTCCCACGAACTTTTTGAAGTTCCTTCATATTTCCTTGAATTCGACACTATCTAGTTTTTGGGGGGGGGGGGGTTGTGACTGGTAAGGGGATCGTAACCCTTGGCTTGGTGTCGCCTGTGCCACGCTCAGCCAGTGAGCGTACCGGCCATCCCTATATAGGATCCGAACCCACAGCCTCGGCGCTCCCAGCGCCGCACTCTCCCAAGTGAGCCACAGGGTCAGCCTACTATCTAGTTTTGATTACAGCAAAGATCAGCACAGGAACACCAGATCTGTTAAGAATAAGTAAAAACCAGTTTTCAACTTTTTGAGGACATTGGTTTTTTTCTCTGCCTGGAGAAGAACCCCAGGCCTGACTGTTGCACTTAAGGGGTCTTGTTAGAAGTCATCCTTAAGCCATCGTTAGTTTTCATTGGCTTCTTCTTTCTTTTCATCCTAGTTTTTTTTGTTTGTTTTGTTTTGGGATTTTTTTTTTGGCAGGTGGCTGGTAAGGGGATCATCCTAATTTTAATAAGGTTAAAGGTAATATGGCATTTTCTGAAAAAATTGCTAAAACAAGTTTTCATTCTTAGTAACATGCGCAGTGGGAGTTACGACCTACAGACAGACTTACCATCATGTGGTTGTCTTAGTTCCAGCTGCTATAACAAAGAACCATACACTGATGGCTTTTAAACAACAGAAATTTATTTCTTATAGTTCTAGAGTCTGGAAATCTAAGATAAGAATGCCAGCAAGTTCAGGTTCTGGTGAGGGCCTTCTTCCAGGCTGCAGACTACCTCTATCCTCATGTGGTAGAAAGAGAGCTAATTCTGGCCTTTTCTTATAAGGGCACTAATCCCATTTATGAGGGCTCTACCCACATGATCTCCTTACCTCCCAAAGGCCCCACTTCCAAATACTATCACATTGGAAATTAGATTTCAACATATGAATTTCATGGGGAAACAGACATTTAGTTCATAACACAGGTGCATCCTTGATCTTGGGCAATTCAATTCTGGTGCCCATGGTCTGAGGACCACACCTTGAGAATATAGGTGTATAGGAGGTTGTCTAGGTGCAAAGGATCCGATGTGTATCTATCTGTGGTTCCACTACATGCTTTAGCCTGAGCCTTAGGTATCCCCCCTACTTGGTTACCTACTGGACCGACACTAGATGCAGGAAGTGAGGCTCAGTTTTCAAGAAGTCATCTGGCACTTCCAACTCTATGTAGCTTTTGTCTGGGGAGAAGGGAAGAATGGGGACTGTGGAGGGCAGTTGGTTCTTCACCTGGGGATCCAATTCCAAAACTGAATGGAAATTTGGTAGGGTTATTTTGTTTTGTTTTGCTTTGTTTTATTTTTGGTGGCTGGCTGATATGGGGATCCCTTGACCTTGGTGTTGGAAATTTGGTGTTTTGGATGTGTGCTTGACTAAAGAGTGTTCTTTCATCAGTTTCCCAGAGAAGTCTGTGACCCTTCCCTCCCCACCACCTTCCACTCCCCCATTCTCCATACATACACACAATAAAGAACCATGTCCTAAAGCAGCCTCTATGTAAGAAGGAGCCAGCATCTGGAGAGCAACTCTGTGGACTCTGCATAACAAAACAGTCTCCCTTGTGTGGGATTGGAGTTGCTTTGCCATCTGGTCAGAATTATACAGCACACAGCTGGCCAGGGTAGATAGCTATGGCCAACTGTTACGCTTGCCCAGTATTCCATGTTTCCCTGCATGTCTCAAACTTGTATTTAAATTGGCACCACGTGACTAATTCTGGCCAAAGGGCTGTAAAGGGAAGGGATGTGCATCACTTCCAGTGGGAAGTAGTAAACAGTGAATATGAGTTTTCACTTTCTTTTTCTGTTCTGGGAAGACATAAGTTCTAATGATAACTCCCTACAAGTTAAGGAAGGATTTCCAGACCCACATTGAATTCTGTGTGAACAAGAAATAGATCTTCATTAGGTTAAGCCACTCATTCCAGGATTTGTCACTGTGGCATAGCATAATCTGCCTGGCTTGATAGTTCAGACAGAACATTTAAATGTTTGGAGTTCTGAGAGTTAAGATCTCTGAGTTTGACCCTGAGACTATGGGGTCTATTGCAAGACATTTAGTATACGGGACTTTTTTCCCCTTCACCTATAAATTGAAGGGTTTAAATTAGATGATCAGTAAGGGGCTTTTTTGGCACTTACGTTCCTAGATTCTGGATAGCAACATTTAAATACAAATTTCTAATTGGAGTCTGGCTTTAAAGGCATCCCTGGGAAACTTATTTTTTATTATGTACCTTTTGCTATTAAATGAGAAGTTACATAAGAAAAATGGCAAAGAAAGATGAAATAATATTTTTTTTAAAAAAACAGTTTATTGAGGTACAATTCACATAACCATAAAATTCACCTTTGTAAAGTGTGCACTTCGGTGGCTTTTAGCATATCCAGAGTTGTGCAACCATCATCACTGTCTAATTTCAGAACATTTTTATCACCCCCAAAAGAAACCCTCTACTTATTAGTAGAGACTTCCCCATTCCATAAATCTCCTTTCTGTTTATATGGATTGCCTATTCTGGACATTTCGTGTCAGCAGACTTATATAATACATAGCCTCTTGTGTATGGCTTCTTTCACTTAGTACAATGTTTTCAAGGTTCATCCATGTTGTAGCATTTATCAGAACTTCATTCCTTTTTATGACTGAATAATATTCCATTGTATGGTTATACCACATTTTTTTTATTCATTTATCAGTTGATAGAGATTTTGGTTGTTACTGCTTTTTGGCTAATATGAATAATGCTGCTGTGAACATTTGTTTTTTTTTTTTTCCTTTTTGTCTTTTTTCGTGACCGGCAACGGATCGCAACCCTCGGTGTTGCCCCCGCACCTCGCTCAGCCAGTGAGCGGCCGGTCTGTATGTGGGATCCGAACCCTCGGCGGGAGCACCACCACACTTCCCAAGCGGCGCACTGTAGCAGTGCGCCACCGGGCCGGCCCTGCTGTGAACATTTGTGTACAGTTTTTATGTGGACATATTTTCTCACTCCTCTTGTGTGTATACACAGGAGTGGAATTGCCAGGTGATATGGTAGCAATATATTAAACATTTTGAGGAACTGCCAAACTGTTTTCCAAGTGGCTATCCCATTTTACAATTATACATACCTTCAATGTATGAGGGTTCCAATTTCTCCACATCCTCATCAACACTTGTTATTGTATGTGGTTTGTTTCTGTTTTTTAATAACTTTAATAATTCATCCTATGACTGTTCCATAATTAAACTGTTCTCCTTTTGCATAGGATATTGAGTATTTATGATATTTTAAAATTTATTTTAATTGACACATTGTAATTGCACATACTAATGGGGTACAGTCTGATTATATATATATATATAATCAACATATATATATATATATATATATATGTTGTACAAAGATTGGGTCAGGGTAGTTAATGTATCCATCACCTCATGCATTTATATCATTTTTGTGGTGAAAACTTTCAAAGCCTCTCCTCTAGCTGTTATGTAATATACAAAACTTAACTGTCAACCAGTCACCATTCTGTGCAATAGAATGCCAGAACTTATTCCTCCTAATTGTATGTCTTTTTAATTGAATTAATCATTTTTGATGAAGCAGCACAGTCAGTGAAGAGATTTTAATATAAACATTAGCTTGTTGAGTTACTTTGTAAGCAGTTATAATATCCATTGGCATATTTATAAAAATTTTCACTGCAAGCTTAGTACTAAAATTAAAAGTTTAATGACTAATAACCCAATTCTTCAACTTGGCTAGCTTTTAGAAAATTTATTTTTTATTTTGAAAATAACACACTTCTAAAGGAAAGAAAAAGGAATAAATAAAATATGAAAGTTGTCCCATATTCTCATTCTTCATTCACCAGATGTAGTTGTTCTCTTGAAACATAAATTTGTCTTTATAAATTACATACTTCTAAATTACCGTATAGAGTATGCCTTAAATATATAGACTTGAGCCTTTAAAAATCATAATGAGGGCTGGCTAGTTAGGTCACTTGTTTAGAGCATGGTGCTGATTACACCAAGGTCAAGTGTTGGATGCCCTTACCAGCCAGCTGCCAAAAAATAAAAATAAAAAAATAAAATAAAAATCGTAATGAAATCCTGAAAGGGTATGCATAATGGAATTATTGAAAGAACTTCTGAGTATTTTTAAAGAGGTTCAGTAAAAGCTCTGATTATTTGTTTCATAGGTTGGGTTTTTTTTTTTTTTTTTTTGTATATTAGATTTTTAAAAAGAGGAGTGCCCCATTATGTTGGGCATACAAGTATTTCAAGTGGTTTTCAATATACAGTCGATCCCCATTATTTGTGGATTTTATATGAGGGTATTTTAAGAAGTTTGTGGAAAAATAGGGCTGGCCCGTGGCTCACTTGGGAGAGAGTGGTGCTGATAACACCAAGTCAAGGGTTAAGATCCTCTTACCGGTCATCTTTAAAAAAAAAAAAAGTTTGTGGAAAAATAGAATTAAAAGATAATTAAGATCTTTCCATGAACTTCTTGAGAGTATCCTTATATTTGCAAATTTGCCTACTTGCTAAAATTTATTTATAACCCCAAATCAGTACTTGCAGAGCTTTTGTAGTCATTTGTGGACATGTGCATAGTGGCAAAAAATCTAAGATGCCCAATGTGCACATCCCCAGCTGAGGTCAAACAACACATCCTCTGCCTTCTTGTTTCAGCTCTCAGACTGTAAACAAGTGTCCTTTTCATGGTCTATTTATTGCCACGTTTTTTGCATTTTTGTTTTTTCGTTAGTGACTCACTGCTTAAAATGGCCCCTACGCATAATGCTGAAATGCTGCCTAGTGTTCTTAAGCACAAGAAGACTGTGATTTGCCTTATGTAGAAAATATGTGTTAGATAAGCTTCATTCAGGCAGGAGTTACAGTGCTGTTGGCTGAGTTCAATGTTAATGATTGAATAATATATATTAAATAAGGATCTTTAAATAGAAACACACATAAAAGAGGGTTATGTATTGATTGCTTGATGAAAATGTTATGACCAGTAGCTGTCAGGAAACTAATTCTGTATGTCTTCTAGGAGCAGTGGTTCAGTATCTAATTCAATGTTTGTGGCAAGTGTATGTAACTTACTGTGAATAATGAGAATCATGTGGTGAATTACTTGTCTTGCTGCTTTCAAGATTCTCTTTGTTTTTGGTTTTAGACAATTTGATGATATGCATCTAAGTGTGGATGTCTTTGAGTTTATCCTACTTGGAATTCATTTGACTTCTTAGATGTGTGGATTCATGTTTTTCATCAAATCTTAGGAGTTCTTAGCCATGATTTTCTCAAATACTCTGTCTTTCTCTCCCCTCCTTTTGAGAATACCATTATATGTATGTTGGTACTCTTGAATGTTGTCCCACAGGTTTCTGAGCCTCTATTTGTTTTTTTTTTTTTTTTTTTTGTCTTTTTTGTCTTTTTTGTGACCGGTAAGGGGATCGCAACCCACTGGCCATCTCTATATAGGATCTGAACCCGCGGTGGGAGTGCTACTGCGCACCCAAGCGCCGCACTCTCCCGAGTGCGCCACGGGGCCGGCCCTCTATTTGTTTTTTTTCATTCCTTTTTCTTTCTGTTCCTCAGACTGGATTATCTCAGTTGACCTATCTTTTTTTTTTTGGCAGCTGGCCAGTATAGGCATCCAAACCCTTGACCTTGGTATTATAACACTGTGCTCTAACCAACTGAGCTAACCAGTCAGCCCCCCACCAGTTGGCCTGTCTTCAAGTTCACTGTTTCCTGTTCCATTCTGCTTTGAGCCACTTAGTGTATTTTTTTGTCAGTTATATTTTTTAACTCCAGAATTTCTATTTTGTTTTTTAAAAATTACTTTGTATCTTTTGTTAATATTCTGTATTTGCTGAGACATAATTCTTATACTTAAGTTCTTTAGATATGGTTTCTTTTAATTCTTTGAACATATTTTAAATAGCTAATTTAAAGTCTTTGTCTAGTATGTTCAATATCTCGACTTCCTCAGGAATAGTTTCTATTGTTTGGGTTTTTTTCCCTTGCATATGGGCCCTATTTTTTAATTTAATTTATTTATTTTTCATGTCTCGTAATTTTTTGTTGAAAACTGGGCATTTTAAATGCTATAATGTGGCAACTCTGGAAATCAGGTTCTTCCCCTGTCCAGGTGAGCTCTAAGCCAGGTCAAATACAGAGACCTTTGTAAGAGGGATCTTCCAGGGAACCATCAGGTAGGTCAGTCAAATAAAGGTAATTTCCTGGGAATGAGACTTTGAAGGAGCTCTAGCCCAGTTCTGTTCCCTCTGGTAGTTGTCAGCCTTCTGGTTTTCACGGTGGATGCAGCTGTTAGTTTTCAAGGCTATTATGGAACTGTAGAGCTGGGAATGAGACTCAGTCAAGTTAAGATGCTACAGAGCTCCATTTTTACCAAGATTCAACCATTTTTATTGAATAAGTGCTCCCCAGATTGCTACAAGCCTGTTAATTTCCAGAGTTCTGAAAAAGTTAACTTTGACTATTTTACCAGTTTTCTCATTGTTTTACTGGAGAGGATAATTTTTTGGTTTCTTACTCTGAATTTTTGACAATATCACTCCACTCACCTTTCTTTTTAGATTGTTATTTTCATGAATCTATTGCTCTCTTCTTAACAGTGAAATTGTTGTTGTTTGGATTAGGTCTTAAAGCTTGCCAAGCCCTTTCATCTAGGACTTTTTCTTACAGCCTGAGTTAGATATATATTTCATCTTTTGCAGGGGGGAGGCAGCTGTTGGTAAGGGGATCTGAGCCCAAACCCTTGATCTTGATGTTATCAGCACTATGCTCTCTCTAACTGAGTGAGCTAACCGGCCAACACCTAGACATACATTTTATTTTTAATTTTTTTTTTTAAAGATAACTGGTAAGGGGATCTTAACCCTTAACTTGGTGTTGTCAGCACCACGCTCTCCCAAGTGAGCGAATGGGCCGGCCCTAGACATACATTTTATTTTTAATTTTTTTTTTTAAAGATAACTGGTAAGGGGATCTTAACCCTTAACTTGGTGTTGTCAGCACCACGCTCTCCCAAGTGAGCGAATGGGCCGGCCCTAGACATACATTTTAGAATAGAGCACTGGTTTACTGTAAAGGAGGAAGAAGATTTGATTAAGACCAGCTTTTTGTTAGTTTCTGCCCTACTACTCTCTGGTTCTTTTCCTCCCTTATGTTGTTTCTTCCACTTGGAATGAAAGTTTCCTTACTCAAGCTTCCCTCTGTGCTGGTTGACTCTTTGTTTCCTTAATTTTTTTTCTGAAGAATAACACATAAGAAAGTGCATAGATTATAGTAACAATGTTTGATGTATTATCTCCTTTTTTCATTTCTCCTTTTTTTTATTGATATGTAATTGATTTATTACTACCATAAAATTCACCATTAAAAGTGAATTAATTGGGTTTTAGTATATTGACAAAGTTGAATGACTACTATCACCACTATCTTATTCCCAAACACTTTTATTACCCCAGAAAGAAACCCTTTATTTAATAGCAGTCACTACCCATTCCCTTCCTCCCCCGATTCCTGGCAACCACTAATCTACCTTTTTTTGTGTGGGGTGGGGGGTGGCTGGCTGATACAGGAATACAAACCCTTGACCTTGGTGTTATAATACCCCACTATAACCAACTGAGCTACCATTGGCCATCCCTAATCTACTTTTTGTCTGTATAGATTTACCTAACCTAGTCATTTCATATCATTGGAATAATACAATATATGATCTTTTGCATATGGCTTCTTTCACTTACCTTAATCTTTTCAAGATTCATCCATGTTGTAGGCTTTGTTAGTACTTCATTCCTTTTTATGGCTGAATAATATTCTGTTGTTTGATGTACCACATTTTGTTTCTTATAGCCGTTGGTAGGCATTTGGGTTGTTTCTACTTTTTGGCTATTACAAATAATGTTGTTAGGGATATTTGTGTACAAATTTTTATATGAACATATGTTTTCAGTTTTCTTGGGTATATAGCTAAGAGTGAAATTGATTGTTCATATAGCAACTCTATGTTTAACACCTTGAGGAACTGCCAATTTGTGTTTTACAGTGGCTGCATCATTTCACATTTCCACCAGCAACATACAAGGGTTCCAGTTTCTCTACATTCTCACCAGTACTTATTTTCTGTTTTGCTTTTACTTGTTTTTAATATAGTCATCCTACTGAGTGTGAAGTAGTATCTTATTGTGGTTTTGATTTGCATTTCCCTAATGACTGATGACATTGAGCATCTTTTCATTTGCTTTTGGCCAGTTGTATATCTTTGGAGAAATGTGTATGCAGATCCTTTACCCTTCTTTTAATTGAGTTATTTATCTTTTTATTATTGAGTTTTAAGAGTTCTTTATAATATTCTGGACACTAGACACTTGACAGATTTATGATTTTTAAACATTTTTTCCCATAGTCTTGGATTGCCTCTTCACTTTTCTTGATAGTGACCTTTGACAAACAAACTTTTTTTTTTTTTTTTTTTTTTTTTTAGATGACCGGTAAGGGGATCTTAACCCTTGACTTGGTGTTGTCAGCACCACGCTCACCCAGTGAGCGACCGGCCATCCCTATATGGGATCCGAACCCGTGGCCTTGGTGTTACCAGCACCACACTCTCCCGAGTGAGCCACGGGCCGGCCCGACACACAAACGTTTTAATTTTGATGAAGTCCAATTTATTCATTTTGTTGCTTGTGATTTAGGTATCATATCTAAGAAACCATTGTCTAATCCAGGGTCATAAAGATTTACACCTACATTTTCTTCTAAGAGTTTTATAGTTTTAGCTCTTAGATTTAGGTCTTTTATTTATTTTGAGTTAATTTTGTATATGATGTGAGGTAGGAGTCCAGATTCATTCTTTTGCATGTGGATATTTAGTTGTTCCAGCACCATTTGTTGAAAATACTGTTCTTAGGCTGGCCTGTCAGTCACTTCGGAGAGTGTGGTGCTGATAACACCAAGGCCACGGGTTCAGATCCCATGTAGGGATGGCCAGTTAGCTCACTGGGTTAGCATGGTGCTGACATCACCAAGTTAAGGGTTAAGATCCTCTTACCAGTCATCTTTAAAAAAAAAAGAAAGAAAGAAAGGCTGTTCTTTCTCCATTGAATGTTCTTGGCACTGTTGTCTAAAATCAGTCAACCATAGATGTACGGGTTTATTTCTGGACTTCCATTTCTATTCCATTGATTTATATGTCTTTCCTTATGCCAGTAGAGTGCTTTCTTTGATTACTGTAGCTTTATAGTATATTTTGAATCAGGAAGTATGAGTCCTGCTATCTTTTTTTTTCCCCCCTGATTTGTTTTTGTCATCATGGATCCCTTGCATTTCTGTATGAATTTTAGGATCAGCTTGCCCATTTCTGTGAAAAAGGTAGTTCAAATTTTGATAGCAGTTTTGAATCTGTAGATAAATTTAGTGAAGTAGTATATCTTTAAGCATTAAAAGTTTCACATAAACTTTGGAAGCATGTAAAATGAAAAAATGTTTAATATTTATGGTTCCTTTTTAAAAATTAGGTAAGCATGTGAGTCTTAACTGGCTGTTTAGGTCTGTCTGGCAAAGGAATGATTTGGGCTCTCCTAGAGCCAGAGGCAGCAGCAATAGAGGGCATCCTGGAACTAGGAAACTGGTGCACCACTGAACAAAGAAAGAGTGTTCCTCAGGCCTGTTCAAGACACTCATTGTGGCCAACTCAAGGTGAATGTTTTCATTCGCAGACCACAGAGTTTCCACATGAACAGCCTGCTCTTCATCAGCTCTCCTGTTGGGTACTTCTGTTGTACATTGGAATTTGTAAAGCCACATTAATTATAATGGAGCACTTGGGGAGGGATAGATATGATTGTCTTATTGTCATAAATTTGGAAAAGGAACATTTGGAAACAGATTTCTTTTTCTTTTCTTTTTTTTTGGTGGCTGACTGGTACAAGGATTGAATGCTGGGTATCTGATATGTTGTTTCCTGAGAAGTTTATGAGGTTTTTTAAAGAGTCAAGATTCTCTTGAACACAGAGCCACAAATAGTGGCCGTTTAGTTGAAATTACATGTACGTGTTTATATCCACAGAATTCTTCTCATTGCTTACTGTTGTTACCTACTTGATTTCCTGTGTTCTTTATACAATCATAGATCTACAAAGGAGTTATGGTAGTTGGACATAATAAGTGACAAAGTATGATTTACATTTATTTTTATCTATAAAAAAGGAAAATAGAAAACCTGGTTATCAATAAGTAGACCAGACTATACACAGACATTGTATAGGTGAAGTTTAATATGTACTAAATATAACTTTCAGTAAAATATATTTGGACTGTTGTTATGTTTGGGAGAACAGATAGTTCAAGCAAATATTAGTCTGGATTTTAGTTCTGTGAGAAGAATCACACTATTTCACTGTTGTAGGTATCAGAAATTATAACCAGCAACATCCAGATATTGCTATTTGAACCTACCCAGAGCCAGGGCTTCTACAGAAGCTACTCCAGGGTATGGAAACTGGCATACCCTGCCAGCCTTCCCCTCTGAACAGTCAAAAGGGAAATTGGTACCCAGATGAGGATTAGAAGAAGCCTGTCTGTAAACCACCTGCTAGCCACTTACCTCTCCGGGCTCTGTCTTTCTGCACCCTGCACTTTAGCTCAGCTGGGTATCCTGAACAGACCATGAGCTGTCCTGCTTCAGGACCTTTGCTGTGATGGTCCTTTCACTTGGTGAGCCCCACCTGTCATGTCTCCCTTTACTGATCCCCATTAAAGTTTTGTGAGTGCTGTACTGGTCAGAAGCCCTCACCATAATGAGTACTCATTTGATCCTCTTGCAGATTTGTGAGCTCTTTGAGGAGGAAACAAGGAAACGCCAAACACGATGCAGGCCCCATTCAATGTGTTAGTTGTTAGCCTCAGCTTTGGAGTGGTTGGTGTGGAATCAAAATCCATTTGTTGTGTTATTTTATTTTATTTTTTTTGTCTTTTTTCGTGACCGGCAACGGATCGCAACCCTCAGTGTCGCGTCCGTACCGGACCGGGACCGGCAACGGGATCGCAACCCTCAGTGTTGCTCCCGCACCTTGCTCAGCCAGTGAGCGGCCGGTCTGTATGTGGGATCCGAACCCTCGGCGGGAGCGCCGCCACGCTTCCCAAGCGGCACACTGTAGCAGTGCGCCACCGGGCCGACCCTGTTGTGTTATTTTTGTACTACGACATGAGGAATTTTCTTTTCTTTTTTTTTTGTTCTACAAAGATGACCGGTAAGGGGCTCTTAACCCTTGACTTGGTGTTGTCAGCACCACGCTCACCCATTGAGCTAACCAGCCATCCATATATGGGATCCAAACCCATGGCCTTATCAGCACCGCGCTCTCCCGAGTGAGCCATGGGCCGGCCCACACGTGAGGAATTTTCTAACAGTCATTATTTCTTAGTACAGCTCTCACTATCCTACCCACTTCTGTAAAGTTATAATATAATGTCTTATTTCATTCACGTGTAACCCACCTATATGGATAATAGCATTGCAGGAGTTAATATTCTAGGATTGCTCATTGTCCAATAGCCTTCCTAACTTTATCTTATTTTTTTCCCGTTACAGGAAATGACTTAGAGGCCTTACGAATACATCTGTGCATTCTTGTTTCAGACTTTACAATTGAGGGCCAACCCAGTCTGGAAGCACCTCTTATTAATGTTACAGGGAAACTGCTACCTCAGCAAACAAAAGGAAAGAAGGAGAAGACTTATAATAACGAATGGCATTTTTAAGAAAACTTGTTTTCGGAAAACGTTAGAGGAAATTTAGAGATTTTTAGCATTGAGGAGAAGCTTTACAGGTAAATGGATTCGACAGACAGGTTCTGTCAAAATTCTTCAGAGGTTTGATTTTCCTTCTTAAGGACTTTGTGTGAATAATTCTGTACTGCTTTTTAAATTGCTGTTGATCAGCTTGTGGGTTTTTGGGTTCTAACTTTTTTGGTATATTGAAGATACATTATATTACATTTAAAAAGTTAAGTTATTTTTCTGCTGTTGTAAATACAAGTATCAAAATATTCTTGCAGAGCAATTATAAGTAAACTTTTTTTCTCAGCAAGCATATCTTTTTATTAAGAGCGTAGAATGCTAAACGCTTCTTAAAGAGCATTTTGGACACACTTTTATTTTTTGTCAGTTGTCCTGCCTACACTGAAAATATTAATTATATAAGCCTCTTGCCCTTTTCTCATCTAAGTTGGATCACATGGCTACCTGTCTCATGGAAATGCCTTTTTTAAAACTTGGACTTGCAGAACTCCACTATTTTTATACCTAGCTACAGTTTTGGAAAAAAAAGAAACAGAATCCTGACTTGCTCACGGTCACTGGGACAGTTCCCTCTCCCGCATGTATTGCTGCAGTGCCCAAGACAGTAAAATGGACTACAAGCGGCGCTTCCTGCTTGGCGGGTCCAAGCAGAAAGTGCAGCAGCACCAGCAGTACCCAATGCCCGAGCTGGGCCGAGCACTGAGTGCTCCCCTGGCATCTACGGCCACTGCTGCTTCTCTGGGCAGTCTGACTGCTGCAGGCAGCTGCCACCATGCCATGTCCCACTCCACTCCCATCGCTGACATCCAGCAGGGCATCTCCAAGTACCTGGATGCCCTCAACGTCTTTTGCCGTGCCAGTACTTTCCTTACAGATCTCTTCAGCACTGTGTTCAGGAACTCTCACTACTCAAAAGCAGCCATGCAGCTCAAAGATGTGCAGGAGCACGTCATGGAAGCAGCTAGTCGGCTGACCTCGGCCATAAAGCCTGAGATTGCCAAGATGCTGATGGAACTTAGTGCTGGGGCTGCAAACTTTACAGATCAGAAGGAATTCAGTGTCCAGGACATTGAGGTAGAGTATCTTCTTTGTCATACTTGGGTAGGAAAATGTATTCCAGAGGTAAGTGAGGATATTGTCTTAGTTTCTCCCAAATCACTGAATAATGATGTTTGCCCTCTTTCTGTTAATAATCTCTCCTTCTAAAAAAAATTTGTCTGCCAAATTCTAAATTACTTTAATTTCAAATTAAGTACGTTAAAAGATTTTTAAACAAATCAGTCTGTATTTTATGTTTTTGTCCTTTAAATTTTCAAACTGGGTGAGCGTGGTGCTGACAACACCAAGTCAAGGGTTAAGATCCCCTTACCGGTCATCTTTAAAAAAAAAAAAGAAGTGATTTTTTTTTTTTGTCTTTTTCATGACCGGTAAGGGGATCGCAACCCTTGGTGTGGTGTCGCCCACACCGCGCTCAGCCAGTGAGCGCACCGGCCACCCCTATATAGGATCCAAACCTATGGCCTTGGTGTTATCAGCACCATACTCTCCCAAGTGAGCCACGGGCCGGCCCTAGAAGTGATTTTGAAGGTATTTCCAGGAGGAACTTAAGAATTATTTTTCAAGAGACATAGCATCATTGGTGTATATCAGTGATCATCAGATTTTTTTCTATAGGGAGCAAATAGGAGATTTTAGGCTTCGTGGGACATATGTGGTCTCTGTCACATATTCTTTGTGTTTTTTTACAACCCTTTAAAAATGTAAAAACCAGTTTTACCTTGTGAAACTGTCTATTCCATGGACTGGATTTGTCCCATGGGCTATAGTTTGCTGCCCCTGCTGGTGCAAATGTGTAATAACCTCTTTGGGTCATTCTACTTTGAATCTATTCAAGTATACTTGTAATTTCTGATTATTTCTATGATAATATTTTATATCAAAGGAAACTATCATTTTAAAGTGTTTATAAAATGGCTTGTCATCGTTTATTTTAAAAACATATCTGTAAAGCATGCCTGTACTTCTCGAAAGAAATTCAAGCAATGAAACTTAAAACTTCTGTTTTCCTCTCCCATCTGATTTCTTTCCCCAGAGGAGATGACTGTTAACTGGTTGGTATGTGCCATTCTAGACTACTGACAGTATACGCACAGATACATATTTATGCACGCACGGATATATAGCTTTGACTTTTGTTGGTTTTAAATAAAAAAACACATTGTTCAGCCAACAGTGTGCCTGTCTGGTCACTGCTAGACAGAGATGTGGCAACAAAGCAGTTAGGAACTCTTTGCCCTCTCTTAGAAAGTGTTGAACAATATTAGACCCAGACTATTACAGCTATCACCTCATGATGACATAAGCACTTTTAGTTTTATTTAGGATTTCAGGCAAGAGTGGTTTGAGGAAAAAAAAATCTTTTTAAATTAATTAATTAATTATTTTTGGTGGCTGACTAGTACAAAGCCATGCTCTAACCAACTGAGTTAGCTAACTGGCCAGTCCATTCCCAGTTTTTTCTTTGTTTTGTTTTGGTGGTTGGCCTGTACAGGGATCCGGACTCAGAAAGAGTGGTTTGAAAAATAAGGCCAGAGGCTTTTATTTTAACCTGACCATTATTGAGCTCTTCTTCAGTCCATGCCTCCAGGTGATGGAAGAGACAGAGCTAGACCTGCGTGGCCGTTGCTCTCCAGCCCTGGAGGGCTAGTGCCCTTGTTCCCCAGGTCATGACAATTAGAAAAGGTGCATCAACCATAAGGAATAGGGACTTAGTAAGCTATCATGGTACAGCAGCACCTATTTTGTCCCTTCTGCCGTCCTGAGACTAACATGGACCACTTGAGCTGAGAAAGAGAAATATTTCTTATTGCTGTAGTTTGGAATTTTGGCTTGGCTTTCCCCATCGAAATGCTGATTGAGATAGTTGGAATACTACCATGTTTTTTATATATAACGGGCTAAACAGGCTTTCTAAGGCTAGTCCGAAAACTAAATGCTATGGTGAATTTTAGAATCTGTTGGTCTATTCTAAGTTTCAAACAGCTGACTTATAAGTGAATTCTAAAATGTGATTCCCAAGTGTAGGCCTGCAGACTTAACATTTTACTTTTTCCCCAGAGCAGTATGTGTTGTTTCTGGAATTTATGTACTGCCGGGAGAGTTAGGCATAAGCCAATAAGAGTGTCTCTTCTCAGAATGTTCATCAGCTCAGATGGAATGGCTAGGCATTTGAATTTTTTCCTGTTGGTTTTTTTAGGGTTTTATAAGCAAAGCTCTGAGAGGCTCTTTAACATTCATCTCTGGGTAAAGGAGTCTGTTGCCTAACATTGCTAAACTTGACTGGCTAGGCAAGACCTCTGTGCGGAACTGTGGGTAAGAAAAGCCTTGAATTCAGGAGTATTCAAATACTTAGCCACTTTAAACCTAGGAGTAAGTACAACTCCTCCCTGTCACACTGAAGGTAGCCAGTGCATCCTTGTAATGCTCACCAGGTAATTCTGACTTACAGCCAGGTTTGAGATACACTCATTGATTGACAGATATTTATGCCTATGAAGATAATTCAAAAAGTTCGTGGAAAAATGGAATTAAATGATAATATGAATCTTTCCATGAACTCTTTGAAAAACCCTCATATGTCCAGGAACTACAGTTGCTGTCTTTGTTCTCTGCCACGCTGCTTTGAGGCAGGCAGGGTGTGCATGAGTCCAATCCACTTTTTTTGGTGGCTGGCCGGTAAGGAGATCTGAACCTTTGACCTTTGTGTTATCAACACTGCACTCTGACTGAGGCAACTGGCCAGACCATGAGTCCTATCCAAACTGACCTCATTGGTGACTTTACTTCTTACCCTGGGTGGTTCACCCTCACAGTCTTGCTGTTAGAGATATGAGTTATGTCTGTGGTGTTTCACTAGTTGACTGATGCCTGTGACATTGTTTGTCCGGTACATCAGCCTGGAAAGTGAGTTATGGGGCACTGAATCAGAAGATCTGTGTTTAGAATGTGACTCTACTACTTATTACCTGTATGGTCTTGAGCTAATCTTTTAACATCTCTGAGCCTCAGTTTGCCCATCTGTAAAATGGAATTACCACTCACCTTCCAGAGTTCTTGTGAAGATCAGAAGTGATTAGTGTGTGTGAAGCACTGTACCCCTGTTAGTTGTCATCATCATCATCATTATTAATTTTTCCAACATGGCTTGAGAGGTGCTAGTAGCCCTTCTCTGAAGTGCAGAGGACAATTATGTACAAAACCAACATCAGAGAGAAGTACGCAGCAAATTATTCCTCTAACGGGAACACTTTTAGGGTGGAAACAGTTGCCACTCCCAGAACATTTGCTCCTGCTCTGTTCTTACCCTGGTTCCTGAGGTAGGTGCCTTCCTTTCCCCTTTATGTTATCTTTTCTCTTGGGTATTCTAAGGTAGCAGCAGTATTACCTGCCTGATGTCAGAACTGCCAGGACTTTTTCAGCATAAAAGCCTCAGAGGACCTCTTCTACCAGTAGTCATTGTTCTACTTGCCTTGCACCTAGAATGGGGCATGGAGATGGAAGTGGAGGGGGAGGATGTCTATTGAATACACTTACAGTAGCAGGGAACTGTCGGACAAGCCAATTGACAGTTTAGGTAGGATTTTTCTCCCTCTGGATTTGTAGAAAATTTCTAGTTTACTTTGAATATGAACTAAGATTTTGTTTAAAATGAGAAATATATCCTAAACGGGTGCTTCATGGGAATTGCTTTGCATAAGTCTCGAACTGTCAGTCCAGCCAAAAATGTAACTTCAGGAAAAATACGATTTTTCATATTGAATTGGTTCTTTGTACAAAGTTTTGACATCCTACCCAAACATTTTTTAGAGGTGGACTGCATGGGACCTGCTGTGTCTGTCTTTTCTTTTTGAGTCAGAAGTATCTCCACCGGTGGTTTCTGTGATTATATTAATTCCAATGTTCCTATAAAATGCCAGGCTGGCTGAATTGAGTTAGCTAATTTCTCTTTGATTTTTATCTACCTCAGTTTAATTTGTCCTAGAAATCTCTTATCCTAACTAAGGATCATTTGCAATTGAAGCATGTAGTTCATATTAAGTAAGTATAGGTGACCCTGTAACTTGGGTTTCTACTTATGAGAAAGTCACAAATCTTTACCTCTTTTTACAAACATTTATCACTTGTCTTAAATAAAATTACTTGTTCAGTGCAAATATATGTAAATGAAATAATTGAATTGACTTGTGATTCATGCATTCATTCCACAAAAATTTATTGCATACCGTGTGCTGTTCCAGGCACAGGAGATACAGCAGTGAACAATACAGAAATCCCCTCCTTCATGAAGCTAAAAAAGGGTTGCAGTTTTAGATAAGATGGTTAGGAAAGGCATTACTGAGAAGGTGACATTTGAGTAAAGACCTGAAGGAGATGAGAGAGTCAACCCTGTTGATAACTGGGAAAAGAGGATTCCAGGTTAGTACAAAGTGTCTGAGGCAGGAGTCAACCTGGAGTGTTTAAAGAACAGTGAGGAACCTACTGTGGCTGAAATAGAGTAAATGAAAGGGAGAATAGTAGGGATGGGGTCAGAAAGATAAAGAGGGACCACTTTGGTTTTTACTCTTGGGGTAGCCAGATAGGAGGCAGGGTGAGGTCAACCTCTGAAGGGGAGGAGAAGGGAGGGCAGCAGGATGGGCTCTGCTGTCCCTGTACAGTGAGTAGCAATGCCACTTCTCCCCTTGCTTTTTTTATACCTTGACAGCTCTAGGGGCCTGGTTTCACATTGGGTCCAGAGTGTTGGAAGGGCTGGGTCCCCTGGGCAGGTTCCCTGCATAGGCAGTCCAGAAGCCCAGGGCAGCTGTAGAGCTCCCAGGAGTAATATCTTTCAGGTTACGTCTTCCAGCATTTTTATTGGCTTTCCAAGTATCACCATCTTATGAATGGGCAAGCAGACATGAAATCCGTCTTTACATAATTGAACCTTGGCTTTCAGGTTGATGCACTGACAAATTTCTTTTGTAACCTATGTGATTACCCATAATTTATTTGTGAGCACTGGCTGACTCTTAAGGTCCTTAATTCAGGTATTTTAACATTTATTTTGGATGGATAATATGCCAGAAATACTGTAGAACAACAATAATGGAAAATATTAGAAGCTGGTTTCAAAATGTGATTTTTGAAGCTTCCCTATTGGTGAATGCATTGATGTGCAGGGGGAAGGTGTCGCTCCTGCTCCAACAGGGCATGGAAGCTCTGTTACCCCTCCCCTCCATACCTTGCCCTGTGTATCCATTTGGCTGTTCCTGAGTTGTATCCTTTATAATAAGCTGGTAAACATAAGTAAAGTGTTTTCCTGACTTCTGTGAGTTAAATTATTGAATCGGGGGAGGGTTGTGAGAATCCGCAGATTTGTAGTGGGCTGAGGCAGAAGTGTGGGTAGCAGGGACATCCCATTTGCAACTGGCATCTGAAGTGGGGGCAGTCTTGTAAGTCTGAGCCCTTAACCTCTGAGGCACTGACTCTGGGTAGTTGTTGCCTGAACTGAATTGAATTGTTGGATACCCAGTTGGTGTTGGGAGAATGAGAGACTGCATATGTGATCTTGGACATGTTGTTAATATTGTTTCAGGGCTGGCCAGTTCGCTCAGTTGGTTACAGCATGGTGTTATAACATCAAGGTCAAGGGTTCAGATCCCTGTAGAGGCCAGTTGCCCAAAAGAAAAAAAAAAAAAATTGTTTTTTTCATTAATAATAGAGTTAAATGTGCATATTGTTCCTTTTTTTTTTTTGGCCTAAAGGTAAAATTCATTGTTACTTTTTTCTCGTTTTGACTAGAAGATCTTCCATATGACATTATGGAATGGGCCGGCCCGGTGGCGCACTGCTACAGTGTGCTGCTTGGGAGCGTGGCGGCACTCCCGCCGAGGGTTCGGATCCCACATACAGACCGGTTCCCGCTCACTGGCTGAGCGAGGTGCGGGAGCAACACCGAGGGTTGCGATCCCGTTGCCGGTCCCGGTCAGGTACGGGCGCGACACTGAGGGTTGCAATCCGTTGCTGGCCACGAAAAGAGACAAAAAGAAAAAAAAAAAAAAGACATTATGGAATAAATATTTCCTAATTATATGTGCCAAATGAAAATCCAAATTGCTGCTATTAATCAGCAACTGATGTTTAGTTCATAAAAAACTTCTTATGAATTCAGTTTTCAGAGTTGCTAATTTGTAGTCACTCTTTTTGACTTAAATTTTTACTGAAGTGAATCTGCTCTTATCCAAATTGTCTTCAAACTTTGGCCTTTAGAAAAAGCTATAATTAATTAAGCAGTTGGAATTTGGGTGTTTCTGTAAACCTGCATTGTGAACAACAAGCAAGATTTACTGTCTGCCCAGCCCATTCTATGTGGGTGGAAGTCACTAGGGCCAGAGGGCATCTGCTACTGTGGAGAGACTGGACCCTTTTACTTTGATTTGTTGAGACACACATTTGCAACCAACACATTATACCCAAAATTGCTAATTAGAAGAAGAAAAGTAGGGAATTAAGTAAATTCCCTGCTTTTCCAATATAGACTATTTATTCTTCAGGGTAACCAAATAGCTCTAATGGAGAAGGGAAACTTGTATATGGAAGAATCCTAGCATTCTTCTGTGAGGAGGATGATACAATTAGAAAAATCACCATTTTGTAGACCATGATCAATTTAGTGACTCAGTGGTCCACAATGGAGGATAAAACCATTTGGTGAAAGGTTGCTGGGGAACTGTGTAAAGGAGGGATCAGTCGTTCCCCACCCAAATCCCACTGATCAGTCTCAGCATCACTGAAATTGAGACAAACAGGTGATCATGTCTTCTGATGTGATTCAGTAAGAACCACACAGCACCCCTGTAATATATTCTTGTACGTCCTTCCCTTTCCCCCTCAAAAAACAAAACTCTGAAATAGTCTAGTCAAGCTTCTAGAGCAAATTTCCAGTCTACAGGAAATATGGGGTCTAATGGAACAAGCTATGCAACACAAAGCAATCAGACAACTTAAGAATGTGGCGTATTCTATAGTCAATTGACCTGATTGATCAACAAATTAGCATGAAAAAGAATTAGGGAGAAGTGACTATTCTAGGCTAAAAGAGAGGTAAGAGATATAACAACCAAATAAAATTACCTTTTTTGGCATTGAGATTCAAGCCATATGTAAAAAGACATTTTTAAAGATAATTTGGGAAGTTTGAACATGTACTAGGTCTTGGTTGGTTGGGATTTGCTTCAAAAAAAAAAGGGGAAGAGGGGTGAGGATAGATGGAAAAAGCATGGCAAAATGTTGGTAGGATCGAAGCTTTTTGATGAGTATGTGGAGCTTGTTATGCTCTGCTTTTATATGTGTTTGGACATTTTTCAAGTTTGAAAAAAGGGAGCGAGAAACTTATGAATGCATGATAGGAGTAAGGTATCGGAGTACCCAATAAATAATTCCATTTCATGGAGAGATTTGTGCTTGTGAAGTGGTCTTCTAACTGAGAGGGGGGTATTATTGAGTAGTTAGAAAACCCAATGTATAGGAATGAAGAGAAAAGCAGGTGCTCTTCAGAAAAATGAAAATAAAAGTGAACCAAGAGAGAAAAGGGGAGCAGAGAAAAGACACCTCTGAAGGCAGGACCTCAACAACAGGTGGGAGCTAAGGAAAGAATGATGAGTTCCTAATTTTGGTGACTAGTGATTGAATGGCAGTGTTGCTTTCTTTTAGGAGAATATATATGAAAATTCAGAGTTGCTAAAAAGGCCCGAGTGAATGTATGGGAAAATTTAGGTTTGGTGAGCAAATTAGAAGGAAACAAATAGAATTCATGGAATATAATTTTAGGTAGAACTAGCTTTCCTGAATTAATTTTTAGGGTTGCTGGTCAGCTTGGGAGATTTCACAGGATTGAATAATAGCCTGTTCTGGCAGCCAGCCTCTTAATCTGAGTGTTGGGTGGCATTTGCCTTAAATCCTTCTGGGACCAGCATATGCAAGGGTTGTGTGTCCTCTGTGTCTGGTACCTCTCTGCTGCCTCAGGCCATGCAGTCCACATGCAGAGAGGCTTGTTAGCAGGATCCATCCCTCCATGAGACCATGTTTTCTGCCCTTCCAGCTAATGGTGAAATGTCCAGAGCCGGGAAAGTAGAAATAACCTGATCTGGAGGAACCTCTGTGAACCTTGCTCACTGTAGGACCCCTTTTGAGTAGGTCCCAGCCACTGGCCTGCTTTCCTCCTTCACCCAGCTGTACCATTCATTCTAGATAAAATACAGATGAGCTGGCTGCAAGCACGGCAAAGATGAGGAGGACAATAAAAAGTGCTCCAGGCCTGGTAGGGGAGACAGATAAATAAATAGAGAGTGGCACTAAGTGTGATGAGTGTGGTGATGCAGATGGAAAATAGCCTCAAGCCTGACTGTTGATTCTGGTGCAACTTTCGGCTGTTCCTCCTCCCCCACCCGGCTCACTGACAGGACCCACCCTCATACCAGAACCTCCTACTTAACCTGGAAGAACATTGGAGGAGGGCAGAGCAGAGAGCCTTATAGACCCTGGTAAGAGTGAGAAGATGCTGCTAGTTGCCTCCTATGTCCAATCTCCCATTCTTTCTTAGTAACAAACTCTGGTTTTGTTTTTTTAGGCTTATTGTGCCTGGAATAAGAATTATACTTCCTAGTCTCTCTTATAACTTGGAGTGGTCACTTGAATAATATCCAATCCATGAAGATGTAACTAAAGTACTGTTATTGGATGAGACTATTGGGTAGTCTTATAGGGAAAGGGATGCTCCCTCCTCCTTTCTTAGTTTTTTACTGTCTGGAATGCAGGCAGAGTGACTGAAATTCATTTAGCCACTTAGACCTATGAAGTAAGTTAAGAGTGGAAGCCTTGTGTTAGGATGCAGAGCAGAAAAATGGGAACTGAGTTCCTCGTGATGCCCTGGAGTCTCTATTCCCAAAACATTCCACTTCTGGGAAATGACCAATGAACATGTGTAGATGTGCAGGAGACATGTACAAAGATGTTTACTGCAGCATTGTTTGTAACAGTGACATTGGGAAATCTAACCTAAATGACCGTTTTAGCTTTGTCCTGCCCCTGAATTTGTTTTACCTTAGAAAAAAATAAACATCACTCTTATTTAAGTCACTGTATGGTTTTTTGTTTTGTTTTGTTTGTTATGTGTAGATAAACTTAATCCTAATTGAGTGGAAGCAGGAAGACCAATTAAGAGGCTGTTATAGTAATCCAAGCAAGAGATGATAGTAGCTTGGAATGGAATGGTAGCAGTGGGGGTGACTAGAAGTGTTACCTAACCAAATGGAGTTTGTTTGCCTGCGTCCCGTGGAAAGCCAATCACTGAAGCACGTGCCTTTATAGTAGGGAAAAAAAGGTTTATTTACAAGATAGCCATATGAGATTTTGTATCTCAGATCTGCCTTGCGTACTAGAGAGAGAGTATTTTTATGGGGAAGTGGCCAGGGGTGGGGCAAGGATCTGCACAGGTGCAACCTGTCTGCATGATTCTGCAGGTTCAGAAAATGGCAGTATCTTCAGACATTTGCTCAGGCTCTTTAGAGAGGTCTGTGGGCTCAACCAGCCTAGCCCCGTTTGTATTGGGCCAAGCTAACTCCAGCTATCCTGAAAAACAGCCTTACGCACACAACTTCTGTGCCGAGAGCGTTATCTTAAAAGGCAGATATAAAGAAGCAGAATGAGAGGTTAGTTATGAAATTTTCCTGAAAAAATGAGCAATTTAAACAGTAAATTTCAACTGAAAGCCATGGTTACAGAAGCAGTTATATTTTTTCTATTGTGGTAAAAGATATGTGTACATATATAAATATATGTACATATAAATATATATATAAAACATATAATTTGCCATTTTAACCATTTTTAAGTGTACAGTTCAGTAGCTTTAAGTACATTGAAATTGTATGCAATCATCACCATTATCCATCTCCAGCACTTTTTCATTTTCCCAAACTGAAATTCTGCAACCGTTAAACGTAAGTCCTGGTTCCCCTTTCCCCCAGTCCTTGGCAACTACCATTCTACTTTCTGTCTTTATGAATTTGTTCTAGGAACCTCATATAAATGGAATCATAGAATATTTGTCCTTTTGTGACTGCTTTATTTCATTTAGCATAATGTCTTTAAGGCTCATCCTTGTTGTATATGTGCAGAATTTCCTTCCTTTTTAAGGCTGATTAATATTTCAGCAGTTGTATTATTTGTTTATTTATTTATTTGGCAGCTGGCTGGTAAGGGGATCCAAACCCTTGACCTTCGTGTAATCAGTACCATGCTCTAACCAAGTGAACTAACTGGCCAGCCCCAGCAGTTGTATTTTTTTTTTTTTGTCTTTTTCTGTGTCCGGCAACGGATCGCAACCCTCAGTGTCGCCCCCGTACCGGACCGGGACCGGCAACGGGATCGCAGCCCTCGGTGTTGCTCCCTCGCCTCGCTCAGCCAGTGAGCGGGAACCGGTCTGTATGTGGGATCCGAACCCTCGGTGGGAGCGCCACCGCGCTTCCCAAGCGGCGCACTGTAGCAGTGCGCCACCGGGCCGGCCCAGCAGTTGTATTTTGAATGTAGCACTGTGGCTAGTGTTTGTGTGTGTCTGAGAGGGAGAGAGAGTCAAAGATGACTCCAAGGTTTATGTCATGTGCACATGGGACACCCACTAGTAGTGCTATTCACCGAGTCGGGGATCACTGGGGAGAAAGAATGCTAGAATAATAACTCTGTGATACCTATTAGACATCCATTGGGTGATTTTGAGTAGATAGTTGGACATACAAATCTGGAATTCAGGGCTGAGGTCCAGAACTTGGGGACCATCAGTCAGTAGATAGTATTTAAAGCTAGAAAACTGGATGCGGTCATCAAGGACGTGAGTGTACCTAGAGAATGAGTGAGCCCTGGGGCACTCCAGCATTTAGAGGTCAGGAAGCAGCCAAGGAATCTGAAACAGGAGCAGCTGCAGAGTGAGGAAGAAAATGAAGCAAGTGCAATGCCCTGGACGCCAAGGAAAGCAAGTGTTTTGAGGAGGAGGGAGAGGCCCACCATCTCCTGCTGCTGAGAGGAGGTGAGGCCTCCCCTCCTCATCCCAAGACTTTCCACAGTTATCACCAGTTGGAACCCCATATGGATAAAACTGGCTGGGAGTGTCCCTGACAGATGGGGGTAGTGATCCCTGTTTCACTGAGGTAACATGAGACATCTGGTACGAAGTCACCTGGCACACAGAGGTCTCCCTCCTAAGTGATGTGTCATAATGAGGATAATGTTCATGGAGACCAGTGTCCACTTGTGAATTCCCTGTTTGTCTTTATAATCAGCTTATCAATTGAGGTACTTTAGTATTCTTGATGGAAGTAACAAAAATAATTTCCTGAACTCTAATGGGCTCCTAGGCCATATCATGTCTGGGTGACTTAAATATATTTTTATCTCTGCTATATATAAACCCAAATGTAAGTTTGTTTGTTTATGGAGAAAAGTTGCATTTTGAATGGGAAAAATTACTCAAGAACAGTCCTTTGTCTACCTTAATTAATGTGGACTTAGTTACCGTGAGTGGCCTTTCACTTTTTCCCAGGATAATATTTTATAATTATTCTCATTAGTTAAGATTTATAGCAATGTAGCTGAAATATAAAATTTCCTATGTGTGTTGGCATGGTAATAAATATTTTATACATTTTATAATTTTTTTATTTTGGGGGGAGGCTGGCCAGTATGGGGATCCGAACCCTTGACCTTGGTATTACAAGGCTGTGCTCTAACCAGCTGAACTAACTGGTTGGCCCTCATACATTTTATTTGAGAAAGCAAGCTATAAAACAACATACAGAATCATTTGGTTTTTGCAGAAAACATCTATAGGTACAAATATGGGCTGTATTTGGAAACGTATAATCAGTGGTTGTATCTATTTAGGAATATTTAGTACTATTTGTTTATTCAGCTGATCTTTTTTCTCCCCAATTTATTTATGGTGAATATATATATTACTGATATAAAAGATTTTGTGCACCATAGTGCTTAGCCCCTGACATAGGAGCTCAGAAACTGTCTCTGCTGTTATTTTCACCAGTAGTAAAGCAGCATGTCCAGGGGGCAGAAGGTAATCTTGTCTGAATTATCAGCATTCTTCCACCACTCTTGGGCAAGTGCTAGCTTTCTTCCTTCCCTAGTCCTTTCTCCTATACACAGCAAAACAGCTTCTCTCTGTTCTGGCTTAATGCTGACTACAAAGAAGTTTTTGTTGTTTGTTAGTTTTTTACTTGTTAGATTCAGTAAGCTTGGTTTTCACATTTTTATACTGTAATATAATCTTCGTAAGCATTTTCCGTAGTCCAGGCATGGTCTTCTGTATTCTCTATTTCTCTGGAGACACATTTAGGTCTTTGTGTCACATTCTGGTCTGTTGGTTAGGTTATTATGTAATGACTCTGGAATTATCATGAGAACAAAAGAGACCTCATTAAGAGCAAGGAGGAGAATTGGAACAAAATGTAATGCTTAAGGTATAAGTAAGTATTGAAGAGAAAGAAATGATTGAATGGCTTTGGAATTTCTAATAAAAGCAGCCAGTCTGGATCAACTTTATTTCACTCACTCTAGACTTGTAAGCTAATTAGAAATAAGTATATAGGGGCCAGCCCATGGCTCACTTGGGAGAGTGTGGTGCTGATAACACCAAGGCCACGGGTTCGGATCCTATATAGGGATGGCTGGTTAACTCACTTGGGAGAACGTGGTGCTGACAACACCAAGTCAAGGGTTAAGATCCCCTTACCAGTCATCTTAAAAAAAAAAAAGAAGTATATATATGACTGTTTTACTTGTTCTTCACTCTGCAAAAATATGAGAAAGATGAACTGTTGAGTGAAGATGAGCAGAAAAAAGAACATAGTGAGAAATTACTTGTATTGATGTGAAAATCACAAGGTGTTTTGAGAGATGGGGTAGACTTGACACTCCATAATTCCAACCACATGCTAGTATTAAGAGCTAAATCAGCCCTTTAGCCTAAAAGAAGAATAACTAAAACTAAATTTTGAAATATTCTAAATTTTAAAATATTTGAAAGGTGGAGTTAACATGTAGGTTGATCCTCAACAACTATGGTGGTATAGAAGGCGTGGCCTTTTGGTGCTTAAAATAGGATAACCTTAAATTTAAATCTGTTTTACAGTCTGAATAAAATATGAAAATCAACAAAAAGAAAAGGTATTCTGGTGATATCCATGAACACAGCACTCTTTTTTTTTTTTTTTTCCTCCTTTTTGTCTTTTTTCGTGACCGGCAACGGATCGCAACCCTTAGTGTCTTGCCATAGGGATATAGAGCTGCCTGGTAGTTAGGAACACAGCTTTTGGAATCAAACAGACCCAGCATTAGATCCCCACTTACTAACCTGCTTGACATTGAGCAAGTTTCTTTATTTCTCTAAGCCTCAGTGTTGTCATTTGTAAAATGAGTGAATTGCTCACACCCCACAAGGTTGCTTCACTGCATGTAAAGTGCTTGGTATAGGTTAAACACTCAGTAAATGGTAGCTGTTGATAAGAGCTTCTTTGACATTTTAACTTAAATGTCTGTCTTTGACCACTTCACTCATCCATTCCCCAGCTTACCACATCTGTTCGGCAACCTTACTGAACCCCACAGTCTAGGAGACTTTCTCCATGTGAAGGATAAAATAGCTGTCCACTACCCTGGGGTCACACTCTTCCAAATTATGTCAGAAAGACCCCCAAATACTGGCCCATTCCTGGTGGAGTCTGTTACAGGAAGGGAGCTGGACTAAGATGAGATAAAAGGCAGCCTGGAGGTTGAGCTCTGCCCTCTCTCAAGAGAAGATGGTGTTTATTTGTTACTCTAGGTGAACTTTTAGAGCAAATATTCAGTGAAACACCTGTTTCCAAGGTCCAGGGTAACCACTGGTTTGGTTGGTTTTAATGAATTGCTTACAACACAAGTATTTTCTCACAGTCATAATTTAGGTTGATGCTTCATGCATCATGGGTAGGAGGAGGGAGATGCACAATAGCTGAGCTTTTGTTCTCATCGTTCCTTATTTATAGGGAAGAATCTTTGATGAAATGACTCATGCAAGGTCAAATGTATAATAAATGGTGGAGATAGCATTCTGACAACACCTTTTAAAACTGTCCATCATCTCTTCCCCACTTATTCCTATAGCAGCATTCTCCCCCTTCCACCATTCTACCATACCACTCTACAACAAGAGGATCCTCCCTAGCCTCTATCCTACCATAGGGGTGGGTGTGTGACCCAGACCAGGATTGTCTAAATAGTGTCCTATTCTGGACTTGGGGACTCTACCTCAGGCCTTCTGAACCATTTGTTAGAATTTTTCTTTTACAAGGGGGAGTAGTAACTCTTTCTTTTCCCTTGGTCATTTCCTCAGAGAGCCTTTTCCTTATCACCCTGGTATTCATTCTCTAACAGCATCTGACTTTGTATATCTATTTATTGCTTTGTTTGGCCTCTGTTCCTCCCCTCCACCCATTAGATTGTAACCCTCATGAGGGCAGGGATTTGCTCATTCTTTCTTGTAGTATCCTCACACTTTTTGTACTTTGTACATATTAGGCATTCACATATTTGTTGGAAGAATGGATGACTCAGCTGTATCCATCAGAAGCTGTGAGAATGTGATGCCAGAACACATGGTGTGTGGCATTTTCACTTTCCTCTTCTCCTCCCCCTTTCCCATAGCCTGCCAAGATGCTGAGGAGGGGGGGGGAGGAAGAGTTTGTGTTTCTGAGGAGCCCACTCCACTCCTCCTCCCTGTGAGACCGGCCGCTCACTGGCTGAGCGAGGTGCAGGCGCAACACCGAGGGTTGCGATCCCATTGCCGGTCCCGGTCCGGTACGGGCGCGACACTGAGGGTTGCGATCCGTTGCCGGTCACGAAAAAAGACAAAAAAAGGAAAAAAAAAAAAATCTTTAGCATAGATCAAGTAGATGTAGGGTGCTCAGTTAAAATTGGCTGTTAATTACCAGTCAGCTGCCCAAAACAAAACAAAAATAAATAAATAGGCTGTTATGTGTAGTACTAAATAAATGCTGTTTATTCATGTCACATGGCTCTAACAGGATTCCTGTGTCTGCTACCTCTGTGCCCCTCACCCTGCTCAAACTATCACAGATCGGTGATGGGGAAGTGCTTTGAGGGAGGTGTGAGTGGAAACCCAGGAGATTTGGATGAGGGTTCAGCCTGTGATTCTTGTTGTTCACTACAGAGGGAGGGAGATTTGGATGAGGGTTCAGCCTGTGATTCTTGTTGTTCACTACAGAGGGAGGGAGCTATGGCGTGAGATTTGTGTGAGGTTTTGTTTGCTTTTTTGTTTAGTTTGGTCCTGGTGATTTCCACAGGAGAAGAAATTTAGAGAGAATAAGTGTTACCATGGGAGCTGTCCTGCCCTTCTTTCTCTAGGAAACAGAGCTCTGACCATTGGGGTTGGAGAGGGTATGTGGTAAAGGGCAGCATCTGACTTGTGTGCTGGCAGGTGAGAGATCCAAGGTCAAGTCTTATTTTGGGCTGCCAAGGGACAGGACTGGGCTGTAGCATGGGCACTGCAATAGATTTTAATTCCTTGTAAAAGGCAGTGGAAACAGTTCCTCACCTTCACGACCTCCCCAAGGCAGTGCACTGAGGGCTGGTAACCAGTGGGCCCTCTCAGGTTTGCTCCTACTAGTCAGATGAATTGCAAACTCAATAAAGTAATTTTTTGTAAGTAATCTACTATGTAAGCCAATTAAGTATAAAATATTTTCCACAAAAAATTTAATATTATGGAACATGATAAAAGCATTGCTAAAGATTTTTGCTGATATTGTCAAATTTGGTGTGGGCAAAATAACTATAAGAGATTAGAAAAAAAGGTCAGTAACCTGGAAGGTCTTTGCTCAAGTTGCTTTGAAAGTGGTAAATTCTTGTTGTACATAAGAGAAAAAGAAATAGGAAATCATAGAGAGCACATTGTAGCTACAGTTAATTCAAGAAAGAAAACAAGGAGTAACAAACAATGTCAGAGAATTTCTTTAGCCAATGCCAGAAGGTCACCAGGTTGGGTTGGCTGGTTAGCTCAGTTGGTTAGAGCATAGCCTTATAACACCAAGGTCCGGGGTTTGGATCCCTATACCGGCTAGCCACAAAAAAACAAAACGACCAGAAGGTTGCCTAATAAATGCACATTGGTATCTTCAAGTGTTTTTGGTGCACAGTATTTTTAGTATGTATATTACTATAATTACATATTAATACAGTATTATGTACATAATATTTCTAAAAATGAATTTCCTACTTGGCCTATTAACCAACCAACTACTAATATATGTTGTGTTAGTGGGGTTTCTACTGTAATGATGAATGGAATTGTCCAATATGTTTTGTTGACTCCTAGAAGACTGGGCTGTCAGCTTTGTTTCGTAAGACTGGAAGACTATGTTACCACTGTTACTAAAATAACTAGTATCTTTTGATACTAACTGACCTTTCAGATTTTTAATCATGTGGTTTTTACTTTGCCTTCTGAATACTATATGGACATAATTAGAATTGTGGATTGCTCTGGTTCAGCTGGAGCTCAAAGACAACCAGAGTTGGTGTGAGCCAGACTTCAGATGAGGGGAGTGGAGAACAAGAGTGGGGGAAAGACTTAGTGGGAAGTTGGAAGACCCATTTGAATCCAGGGCCATGCCTATTTGATTGAAATATTTTGACTTCTAAGCATCAGGCACCTAGGTCCAAACATTAGACCAAAGGCATATCCTTCAAAAGCCTGGTAACTTTTTTAACATTGTATGAATTCAGATTTCCAGTAAATTATTGCCTTCTACTCAAAAGTTGATAGTTGAGAATTTATTACACTAATCCAGCAGCAACCTGCAACCTAAAAATCCTTCTTGTTTTCTTGTTTTCACAGGTGTTGGGGCGATGTTTCTTGACAGTTGTGCAAGTGCATTTCCAGTTTTTGACACATGCTTTACAGAAGGTCCAGCCAGTGGCTCACTCTTGCTTTGCTGAGGTCATTGTGCCAGAAAAGAAGAATAACAGCAATGGCGGTGGCCTATCTGGCATAGGCCACACACCCGAACTGGAGGAAGCTGTACGATCGTGGCGGGGGGCTGCTGAGGTAACCCTGACTTTGGGGAATTGGTGCCCTGGGTTCAAATAAGAGAGGCTCCAGAGGACCTTTGCCTCTGGGTTCTCAAAAGAGCCATTTCGTTTAGAAATGTGAGTTTTAAACTGTTAGTATGAGCTTGTTCATTCATTAAGAGTGCATGTCTTGGGCCGGCCCGGTGGCGCACTGCGCTAGTGCACGGCTTGGGAAGCGCGGCGGCGCTCCTGTCGAGGGTTCGGATCCCACATACAGACCGGTTCCCGCTCACTGGCTGAGCGAGGCGCGGGGGCAACACCGAGGGTTGCGATCCCGTTGCCGGTCCCGGTCCGGTACGGGGGCAACACTGCGGGTTGCAAACCGTTGCCGGACACGGAAAAAGACAAAAAAAAAAAATAAGAGTGCATGTCTTTGTGAATGCCCACTTTGTGGCAATCATGCTCCAGGCACTGGGATGACAGCCTCTACTCATAGCCTACTGGGAAAAAGGACTTACAAAAACAGGTTTAAGGAGGCTGTGAAGGGGATGTGTGAGAGCCCAGAGGAAGGACCTTGTCTCTGAATGGGAGTGGTGAGGAAAGCTTCTAGAAAGAGGGACCAGAGAGAAAAGGCTAGTCCTAAGTCTGGGAAGACAGGATGGAGCTGGCCGGGGAGGGTAAGTGGTCGCCAGGCAGCTAGGTAGGCAAGCAAGAGTGTCTGGCAGACAGATGGAATGGCAGGCCCCAAAGCCACAACCACACCACAGTGAAAGCTCAGTGAACACAGGAAACTTTGTTTTTTATGGCCAGATCATTCTCTTTAGAAGTGCTTGGGGGCCGGCCCGGTGGCGCACTCGGTAGAGTGCGGCGCTTGAGAGCTCGGCAGCGCTCCTGCCGAGGGTTCGGATCCCATATGGAGACTGGTCCGCTCACTGGTTGAGCGCGGTGTGGGCGCGACACCGAGGTTTGCGATCCCGTTGCCGGTCACGAAAAAAGACAAAAAGGAAAAAAAAAAAAAGAAGTGCTTGGCATCCTTGTAGCTTTTTAAATTCTTTAAGATTCTTAACTGGTCTAACTCTGCCCAGATCCTCATTTGTCATTTGCCTTGCATGGGATTTGAGCACTTCTCCAGTATTGCTTTAATGGACTTCATTAAGTCTTTCATCTTTTGAAAGATTGGCTGTTTTCCAGCACAGCAGATATATTTACAAAATCCAGCCATCAGCAAGAGCCAGACCAAAGGGTTGGTTCCACTAGTGGGTAGAGATAGCATTGATAGCATTAGTGTGGGATGGTATGGCATGGTGATCAGGGATGGGGGAATGGACATGCTCATTAGTGAAGATTCTCCTTTTGTGGTGACTTCTGCTTTTCCATACAACCTCTTGACTGAGGGGATCTGCCATAATGGTGGGCCACAGGTACTCACTGAGCCTCTTCCATGGGGCATTCCAGCCTAGAATGGGATTCCTTCTTTAGTCATTCTGTATGACATTCTCTATTTATTTTCCACAACCAGAAGAATTTAAACTTAAATATAAGCCAAACAAAAATAGCTCTTAAAAAGTCTTTCTTTGGGAGGCTTCTCCTGTAATCAGTGACAGCACATTTCTTGTAGGCACGAATACTCTTTTGTTTCCAGTAAAAGAAAGAAAAAATAAACCTTCCAAGTTGAGACTTAAACTTACTGCTCCATTTTATAGCGTAAACATAATTTATAGTTAAAGAATAGTATATTGATTTGTTATGTAATGTCTAGTTTGAATCATTATGTAATTAAATTGGTATTTTAAGTTTTAGAAATCTCCTTTAATCACATTTTTTAAATATGATTTTTCACATTTTAAGATTGTACAGTCTCTAATTTTTCTTTTCTTTTTTTTTTTTTGGTGGCTGGCTGGTGTGAGGATCCAAACCCTTGACTTTGGTGTTATCAATACTGCACTCTAACGAACTGTTAACTTGGCCAGCCCTAATTTTCTTACTTTTTCAATTTTATACTGTTCTGCTGCATTTTTGTAGTTTCTTTTGAATTTCCATTCATTTTCTTTGTCCTGTTTGCTTATTTGTTTTGGAACATGGCACTCAAAAAGTTTCAGATTTTGGAGCACTTTGGATTTCAGACTTTTGGATTTGGGATGCTCAACCTGTATATATTTTTCTGTATTCTAGTCCAGTATATTTGCATTTCATTATACCATGACACAGATTATTTCTTCTTGGTTTTCTGCCTTTCTTATGTATTCTTTATAAATATGTAATGACTTAATAATAAGTATTTAGTCTTTCTGTGCAGATTTCAAAAGCTCTGTTTTTCCATTAGTGTTCCAATGTATGTTTTTTCCTGTTCTGTATTGGTGTAGCTTTTTACTTCAATATATGGAAACACCCAATTATGTATGTTCTTTCTTTTTTTATTCTGGAAACTCTAAGTGCCAATATTCTAGGTTATCTGTCTTTTTAAAGCAGGGTGTGTTTTTAAAAAGTGTGTTATATATATGTTTTATTTATACATATATCTAAAAAACAAAAACAGGTAGGTAAGTCTTTTTTCTTTTTTTTTTTTTTTTTTTTTTTTTTAAATTTTTTAAAAAAAAAAAAAAGAAAAAAACTTCACCACCCTGTTTTTGTTTTTTAAATAATTGAAAAACAAAAAAAAAAGAAAAAAACTTCACCACCCTGTTTTTGTTTTTTAAATAATTGAAAAACAAAAAAAAAAGAAAAAAACTTCACCACCCTGTTTTTGTTTTTTAAATAATTGAAAAACAAAAAAAAAAGAAAAAAGACTTACCGGGCCGGCCCGGTGGCGCACTGGATAGTGCGCCGCTTGGGATGCGCGGCGGCGCTCCCGCCCCAGGGGTCGGATCCCACATACAGACCGGTTCCCGCTCACTGGCTGAGCGAGGCGCGGGAGCAACACCGAGGGGTGCGATCCCGTTGCCGGCCCCCGGGCCGGCCCGGGGGCCGGCAACGGGATCGCACCCCTCGGTGTTGCTCCCGCGCCTCGCTCAGCCAGTGAGCGGGAACCGGTCTGTATGTGGGTTCCGAACCCTTGGGCGGGCGCGCCGCCGCGCTTCCCAAGCGGCGCACTATCCAGTGCGCCACCGGGCCGGCCCGGTAAGTCTTTTTTCTAGGTTTCCTAAAATAAGATAGTATATTGGGTTTGCTTTCAAGATGGCTAATTTAGGCTTTCAAACTTTCGGGCTGCTCACTTCTTAATACAAAGAATCCAGAACCTCTGGTTTAAATCCAATGCTTAGATAGTTTCTTGCTTTATTTTAGTTGTGGGGCTTTTGTCGTTTGTTGTTGCCTTAAATTTGCTAGTAGCTATAGCATTCTCTTTTTCCTAGCAATCACTATTTATGTTGCAGGCAACATCTAGACTAAGAGAGAGAGGCTGTGATGGCCGCCTGGCAGGAATTGAAGTTCAACAGCTCTTTTGTTCGCAAAGTGCAGCAATTCCTGAGCACCAGCTAAAAGAACTGAACATAAAAATTGACAGTGCTTTGCAAGTAAGTTTAGAACTGGCATACTGATATCCAAGGAATAGAAATGAGAGAGGGAATTAAAGTTGTGATATTGAACCAATTATAATGGGTAATAAAATAGTAATTGGCCTTAAGTCTTTAATAACTATAGAAATTTTAAATTTATATTTTCATTGGACTTTGTCATGTTATAATCTGCTATGTAATCTTGATTCTTGAAAATAATTAATTTGCAGGCATATAAAATAGCCCTGGAAAGCTTAGGTCACTGTGAATATGCAATGAAAGCTGGCTTCCACCTGAATCCAAAGGCAATTGAAGCAAGTTTGCAGGTACACTTTTCTTTCTGGTAGCTTTTGGGAGCTGTAGGAACTGTTTATGCACATAAGCTGTGGATCACCTGTCCTCTCCCATCCAAACCTATTCCAGGGCTGCTGCAGCGAGGCGGAAGCCCAGCAGACGGGGCGGAGGCAGACACCCCCGCAGCCCATGCAGTGTGAGCTTCCCACCGTCCCTGTGCAGATAGGATCACACTTCCTGAAGGGTGTCTCCTTTAACGAGTCGGCCGCGGACAATCTGAAACTTAAGACGGTAGCTTTACATGGGGTTGCAACACCTGAGCGTGAACTTGAAAATAGAATTCTTAAGGGAAACTTAAGAGCTTTTGAAGAACGTGGATTAAAAAACAAAACAGAGGTCAAAGAAAGAGACGCTGACCTTCCTTAGTAAACTGGCATCTAAAAGCTGACCTGTGGTGAATTTTTTAAGGAGACATTTCCCAAGAAAGTTTTTATTTATAGTTTTATTCAACTGTTTCATATAAAGCGTTTGAAAGTACACTATAAACTATTGTTTATGATTAGTGTTTCTCAGTGGACTCTTATGAATGAAGTAAAAGGGGAAGTCTTGTCATAATATTGCAGTAATAGCAATCATTTTGGGGAGCTTCATGTGTGCCAGGCATTGTACCAGATGCTTTACATGCATTGTCTCACTCAGTGCTCACCTATGAGGTGGATACTGCCCTCTTCCCCATTTGACAGGTAGGTCAACTGAGGCCCAAGATCACACAGATAGAAAGTAGTAGAGCTGGGCCGGCCCAGTGGCGCACTCGGTAGAATGCGGTGCTTGGGAGCGCAGCGGCGCTCCTGCCGAGGGTTCGGATCCCATATAGAGACCGGTCCGCTCACTGGTTGAGCGCGGTGTGGGCGCGACACCGAGGGTTGCGATCCCGTTGCCGGTCGCGGTACGGGCGCGACACCGAGGGTTGCGATCCCATTACCGGTCACGAAAAAAGACAAAAAGAAAAAAAAAAAAAGAAAGAAAGTAGTAGAGCTGGAATTTGAGCTTATGCAGTCTTTTTCCAGAGCATGCATACCTGAGCACATACATTGATGAAACTTTATTTTATCCAAAATAAAGTTAAGGTTTTCATTGGTATTTACTTTTACCAGATGATTTTGTTTCCTTATTAGGGATTCAGAATTTCAAAATTTCTCAATCAATTTGCATTAGTATATTGTTAAATAGTACTGTAGTTTGTGCTAGTATAGAAATCACATATGTATACTAACGTGTGTATCTATATCTAGCTGTTCACTCTACAGGATTGAGAAAATCTCTGAGGGTGACACGTTAATTATTACTTAAGAAACTCAAATGACATGATTTGGGTGTACTTAAAATGTTTTTCTCTTGAAGATTGTGTAAATGCATTACTACACATTTTGGAACCTTGCATGTCATGAAGTGTTAACTCTCTTCTTATCAATCTGTAGCATACGATGTTACAGCTGATCAAGGAAGCAGGCTGCTATAATGGAATCACACCCAGGGATGATTTTCCTGTGACTGAAGTACTGAACCAGGTTTGCCCATCCACGTGGCGGGGTGCCTGCAAGACTGCTGTGCAACTACTGTTTGGCCAAGCTGGCCTGGTGAGTTATTTTTATTTATTTATTTATTTTTAAAAAGATGACTGGGGGCCAGCCCGTGGCTCACTCGGCAGAATGCGGTGCTGATAACAACAAGGCCACGGGTTCGGATCCCCTATAGGGATGGCCGGTTCGCTCACTTGGGAGAGCGTGGTGCTGACAACACCAAGTCAAGGGCTAAGATATACCCTTACCGGTCATCTTTTAAAAAAAATAAATAAAAATAAAATAAATAGATAAATAAAATTAAAAGATGACCGGTAAGGGGATCTTAACCCTTGTCTTGGTGTTGTCAGCACCACACTCAGCCAGTGAGTGAACCGACCATCCCTATATGGGATCCGAACCCGTGGTCTTGGTGTTACCAGCACCGCACTCTCCCGAGTGAGCCACGGGCCAGCCCCTGGCCTGGTGAGTTAAATGTATGTGAGGGATGAGAGAGAGAGAATAGAGATAGCTGATTCAAGCCTGTGAGGATGTGGTACAGGCACAAGTGTGAAAATACCGGATAATTTAAAAAGATGGGCCAGCCCAGTGGCGCACTGCTACAGTGCGCCGCTTGGGAACGTGGTGGTGCTCCCCCCTAGGGTTCGGATCCCACATACAGACCGGCCGCTCACTGGCTGAGCGAGGTGTGGGCGCAGCACCGAGGGTTGCGATCCCGTTGCCAGTCCCGGTCCAGTACGGGCGCGACACTGAGGGTTGCGATCCGTTGCCGGACACGAAAAAAGACAAAAAGGAAAAAAAAAAGTCTTTTTTGTGGGGCCAGCCTGGTGGCGCACTCGGTAGAGTGCGGCACTTGGGAGCGTGACGGCGCTCCCACCAAGGGTTCGGATCCCATATAGAGACCGGTCCGCTCACTGGTTGAGCGGCGCAAGCGTGACACTGAGGGTTGCAATCTCGTTACCAGTCACGAAAAAAGACAAAAAGGAAAAAAAAAAAAGTCTTTTTTGTGGGGCTGGCGGGTTAGCTCAGTTGGTTAGAGTGTGGTGTTGTAACACCAAGGTCAAGTGTTCAGGTCCCTGTACTGGCTAGCTTCAAAAAGAAAAGCTTTTTTTTTTTTTTTTTTTTCCTTTTACAGATTGATAATATGTATTTTCAAGGCACCTAGTTGCAAAATGATGATGTAGGTTTTCTTCATTTTAAGGAAACCATTACATTAGTAACAATTTGACGGGCCCCTTGACCTGGCCTGACTACTCGAGCTACAAGTGGATATATTTCTGTGGCTCAGACATGTCAAGCTTCTTCTTGTTTTAAGCCTTTGCACTTGATGCCCCTTTTATGTGGAAATACTCTTCTCTTTGATCTTCGTGTGGCTCATTTCTTCTCATCTTCCTGGTGTCAGTTTCAATATCACCTCCTCGAAGAGACCTCCCTTGACCACACTGGTATAAGTAGTGCCCCCAAACCATCATTTTGTATCCCAGCTCTCTGTTAATCTCCTTTGTAGTAATAAAATAACAACATCAGTTCAAAAATAATGATTTGGTCTTTTCACCTTTCAGAGAAAAAGAAAAAACCTTTTGCCAAAGTTGGGTGAGTTTCAGGAGATCAGCATCTGAAATCACCATTTAGCTTTTTGTTTGGCACCATTGACCCATATAACCTTATATACTTGATTCCACTTTCTAGTAAATGACTTTCTGAAAAAATATAGCATTTCAGTCAGAGGCTAGTGGAAGCAATTAGAGATTAAGAAAATTAACGAACTGTTTTTTAGTCGATTCCTACTTATTCATGAAAAGAGCTATTGTGGGCATACTGTCCTTTGTTTCATGTGGGTGAGGGCCCAGGTAGCCCAGCCATGGGTGGCGCTGCTTTGTAGAGGGCCAGTTGAGGGCCTGTTCAGACTGGTAAGTTACATTTCCTTTAGGATGTTTTCCTCAGTGTAGGAGCCCCCAAGAGAAGTAATAAACTGGAGATGCCCTGCTAAAGTATGGAAGAGCCCACTGCCTTTAGGAGAATGATCTATATTCCCAAAGACCATTTAGCTGAAACTACGAGAACCATAGCAATGATTTCTCCAGAAAGGAGTGTGCAAAATAAGGCAGAAGGACACACAGATTGTTTTGAGAAAACATTGTAGGCTTTAAAAAACAGTCCCACTTTATTCAGAGAGCAGAAAGTTCTTCCTAGTTCCCTACCCCTTGATTTCAGGGCACCTTTGTGTGTGACTGACAAAGAACCTTTACATTATGGTTCTGGGGATGGGAGGAGAGAGGAAACACCTGTCTGGTCCAACAATGACTGTTCCTTGGACAGGAAGCCTTCTCTGAAAGACATTGCAGACCAGCTGCGGGAACTCTGTTTACATAAATGGAAATCAGCTTTATTGGAGGCTGAGTTTGAAATCATGATAAGCAACTCTGTATGTCTTTACCCTTCTGAAATACAGATTTGGTTTTAAGTGTTATGATTATTGTCTTGATATTCTTTTATTAGAAAATACATTCATAGGGCCGAGCCCATGGCGCACTCGGGAGAGTACGGCGCTGGGACCTCAGCAGCGCTCCCGCCGCGGGTTTGGATCCTATATAGGGATGACCGGTGCGCTCACCGTGCTCACTGGCTGAGCGCGGTGCGGCCGGTCTCAAAAGGACAAAAAGAAAAAAAAAAAGAAAAAAAAAAAGAAAAAAAAAAAGAAAAAAAAAAAGAAAAAAAAAAAGAAAAAAAAAAAGAAAAAAAAAAAGAAAAAAAAAAAGAAAAAAAAAAAGAAAAAAAAAAAGAAAAAAAAAAGGAAAATACATTCATGACTTTGTCAAACTCTTTAGATTACATAGGATACTATCTCCTCTGTGTAGTATTAAAGACCCTCCTCCAAATAAGAGGAAATCATTGAAAGAAGGTTTGGTTCTTTGTCTGGAAGTAATTCTGTTTTGATTGATGGTTAGGACAAAATAATCTTTAAAAAAATTTCATCCACTTCTGGTTTGTATTCAGTCAAATGGGCTTTTCTGAAGCATTGGTTTGACTTTTAATAATATTTTAACTTCTTTCAAGTGCACAGAGTTAAAAAGTACTAGGATAAAGGAAACAAAGTAGAGGTACTTGCTAAGTTCAATAAATCCCACACCCAGAATTTGATTTCTCTTTATTGAAGTGTTATTATATTCAGTCATCTTTATTACTTGCTGTTGTCTTCATGGGGCCCCTAACTAGCCTTAGCATAACTGCACTTCCAGGGGAATAGTTCTTGCCAGAGTCACTTGATATTGATAGGTTCATGTATTGAATTTATTTGTGATCCTTTTTTTTCCTGAAAGCTGGTTGTTGTTTTTCTTTCTCTCTTAGGTGGTAGTCGACACAGCACAGATAGAAAACAAAGAAGCCTACGCCCCCCAAATTAGTTTAGAAGGCTCCAGAATTGTGGTTCAAGTCCCATCCACATGGTAATGTGATTCTTACATTAACAGAAGCCTAAGCTGTGATTGAAGTTTGCACATTTTTGTTTTTTTTGCTTTTTTGTTTTTCTTTTTTTAATTGATTATTATTATTGTTGTTGTTGCTTTTGGAAGCTTGTACATCTTTGAAACAATTGTTTTATTTTGAACAAACCCCATGCTAGCTGACATGATAGGTCTTGGTACTTGTGCGAGTTTATGGGCAGCAGTGGTGTGTTAGTGGCATGTGTCACGATTATTGGTCTGTAATGAGGAAGCCTAGCTGTCTGAAAAATAGTCTCATTGACTGTAATGTAACTAAAGTGTTATATGCTCTTGGATCACAATAAGCAGTATTATCTTTTCTTTGTTACTGAGTCCATAACTTTTAAACATGGTATATCATTTTCTCTAAGTTACCCAGTGTTTCTCTAAAGGTAAGTAGAGAACATAGAATTCCTTCTTCTCCTTTGTCTATTCCAACTGCAGCCCTGATGATCTTGCACTCATTTCATTACACAACTAGTATCACTGCAAATCTGGGGACAAAACTGAGCCATTTTTAGTTATTTAAGTATAAGTTTAATTTTTAAAAATTTATTTATTTTATTTATTTTATTTTTTTTTGTCTTTTTCGTGACCGGTAAGGGGATCACAACCCTTGGTGTGGTGTCGCCCGCACCGCGCTCAGCCAGTGAGCACACCCGGCCCGTCCTATATAGGATCCGAACCTGTGGCGGGAGCGTCGCTGCGCTCCCAGCCCCATACTCTCCTGAGTGCACCACGGGGCCGACCCAAATTTTTAAAAATTTATTAATTTATGTTTTAAAAAAGCTCCAACAGGGCTGGCTGATTAGCTCAGTTGGTTAGGGTGTGGCCTGGTAACACCAAGGTCAAGGGTTTGGTTCCCTGTACCAGCCAGCTGCCAAAAAATAAAAAAATTTAAGAAGCTTCAACAAATCAGTAAGAAAATGGGCAAGGAATCTGAACAGGTTAGTCAGAAAGGAAGATGTGGTCAGCAAATTGATGATGAAAATTTATAACCTCACCTCATAATCAAACAAAGGCAAAGTAAAGAAACAATATGATGCCATTTTGCCCAGAATATTTGTAAATTGTTGTAGAATAACAATACTAAGTATCGTGACAATACTGGTTTGGACCAGACCACACAAATAGGCAAAGGGGTTGTGGAATGGAAAATAAATCACATGGGCTTACTGAAGATCAATTTAGTATATTAAAAGCCTAAAATAAGGGATATGGTCTCAGCAATTCCACATTTCCACCTGTAAGGATTTATTTTTGCAGTGTGCATACAGATTGAGCAATAAGGATCAGCATCATAGCTTTGTTAATAAACAGAAAAAATTAAACATATATGGAAGACATTTGCTATTAAAATTGTAATCTGGATGAATATTTATAGAGAAAATATTTAAATCATTTAAGTAGGAAGAGATAGAGATAATAAGGAACAAAGGCTCTGTTGGTACCTGTATGGAGTAAAGTGGTAGTTGACTAATACATACTATTAAACCTTTTATTGTTGAAATGTGAGAGTACAACGGTAGATTCTGCCAAAAGTGTTTAGAATGTGCTGAGTATTAAGTAAGGGTCGGCAGTTCACTTTGTGTCCCAAAACCTCCCTTCTTTGAGTACCCCCTACCAAAATTTAAATTCAGTTGTTCAGATGGTATACTGTGTCCTGAAACTAATGGTAATTTTTATACATATCTTCATTCCTATCAAACAATATATTAAAAGCTCACTTTTCTGTAAGATTTTTGTGTTCCTGAATTCTTAATTCATTTTTCCAGTTCCTCATTGAAAAATATTAAACTGATTAATTAGGGTTCTCATTTTGAAGAAAACAATTTGAACTTTTGTTTTGGATATTTGGGCAAATATAAACAGTTACTACTAAAATGGTTAAAACAGTTCAGTTTACTTCCAAAACTCTTTCTGTGTGGTTGATTTCTTTTGTAATTGATTGCACGTCCATGAAAAAGACCTTGTAGAGTATGATTCCTTACAGAGGCTCCCTCTGCTGACTGCTTTTGGTAATAATGCAAACTTTTAGTGTTTATTTCTTTCAAATTACAAAATATGTGCTTTTTGAGAAAAACGCAAACGGAAGTGATTGCTTTACTCCACCTTTGGAAAAATGATTTTGTTAGCAAAACAAGTCAAGAATTTATTATATGCTTTGCTTTTAGTGTCCAGCTGCCAGGTACAGTTTTTTCTAAAGTAATACCTTACATTTTTTAACTGTCATATTTTTTGTATTTAAGCTTTTTTCCAATAAATATTTACTGAATACCTACTGTATGCCAGACATTGTTCTGGGCTCTGGAAGGTTAATCATGAGCAAGACCAACAGGGTACCCCCATAGAGCTGACTTTGTAATGGATAGGGGGAGGAGATAGCTAATAAGTATAGGAGATAAGTTCAAACACTGGCAGGTATATGAAGGAAGTAAGAGTAGACTGAAGTTATATAATAGAGAATTATTGGTGTAGAGATGGGAGGAGACTGTTTTAGGTAGGGAGGTTAGTCAGGAAGGGCCTCTTTGAGGATATGACATTGGATTTGAGAGGAGCTTGCCATAGAGAGAGCAGATGGGGAAAGCATTCCCAGGCAGAAGTAACAGCAAATCCAAAGGCCTAAGGAGTGAACCGGCATGGATGGAGATGTGGTGATGGTGACAAAGAGGGGGATTGTAGAAGTCAAGACTTTCAGAGGCCTTGAGGGGATTGGGTTTTTATCTAAGAACAGGTAGAGGATTTTAAGCAAGTCTTGGTTATTTGTCAACAGAACAGGTTTAATCTCTTAAGGGCATTTTATTGATCAGCTCTTAAGACTGATGAATAAAATAAAAGTGCCAATTTGTTGACTTTTCAGAAAGAAATAATTATCACCAGGAACTGTAGTACCCCATTCTGCATGACAAGCAGATGCTCTCCTAGTGGGCAAACATATGACAAGCCAAATCACAACCTGAAGTCAGCATGGGAGCACAGGGCAAGTGTGTCCTGATAATCAGTAATTCCAGGCTGAAAGAACTGGCTGCACTGAACCTTGGCCAGGTTCATCAGCCAAGATTCTCTCCCTGGAGTTCAATGTCTGGTTGGGCACTGGCAGAGCTTGTCTTGTTGCTTGCGTTTTCCTATGTTCCTGAGGCTGGCCAGCTCTCATCCTCACAGATATATTTCTTCTCAAGCCAAACTCATGTTGGGGAGTACTGTTATCTCCATAGGGTGGCTTCACAAGTTTTGGTTTTACCATTTAACTCCTAAAGTGTCGAGGAACTGGCAGACAGTGTCTTTCTGGTGGACCTGTGTGGCTCAGACAACATTCCCCCTCAGAAAGGGCCTCTCGGTGGAGGTGCCCTGAATAGACAGTGGAGACCTGAATGGTGAAAAGCAGTTGGCCAGACAAAGATTTTGGTAAAGATGGTCCAGGCAAAGGCAGTAGCAAGACGAAGATCCTGAGATGTGGGCAAACCTATTCAGAGAACAAGACAAGGCCTTATGGCCAGGACAAGGTGGAGGGCCAGGACGCAAAGGGCCTTGAGGGCTGTGGTGAGGGGTTTAGATTTTATTCCAATCATGATGGGGATTAGAGGGTTTAAGCAAGGGAGTGATGTGATATGATTAGCACTATAGGACTTCACTCTGGCTGCTGTGTGAAGGATGGGCTTTGCAGGAACAGGAGTAGAGAAAAAGAAACCAGATGGGAACTTGGTTCTGAGACACAGGAGGTGGTAGTTTCTTGGAATAGAGTGGTAATAAGAGAGGTGGTGAGAAGTGCTTGGATTCAGAATATGTTTGGAAGAAGAGCTGTCAGGATTTGATGATGGATTGGATATAGGATAAGAGGAAACTAAAGATGACTTGTAGGTTTTGGCATAGACAGCTGTGTCATCTACTTATTGGAGACGTCTGTAGGAATCAGAGTGGCTTTTGATGGGGAGAAAGGGAATCAAGTGTGTGATCAGATTACCTTTGAGATGCTTATCAGGTGTACAAGAAGAGATGTCAAGTACACAGTTGGGTATATGAGAATGGAGTAAGGTCTCTGCTGGCTCTGGAGTAAGGTCTCAGCTAGCAAAGGAAATTTGAGAGTGTAGGGGATGGTCTATAAAACTGCAGGACCAGATGCAATACTCTAGGGAGAAAGAAGAAAGGCCCGGAGCACTACACCATACAGAGGTGTTAGGGGAGAAGAGCAGGAGGAGTCAGCAGAGGAGAACAAGAAGGAGTTGCCAGTGAGATAGGAAGAAAATTGAGCAAGTGTGGTGCCACCAAAGCCAAAGAAGACTGTTTCCAGGAGGAAAGAAACACTACAAAATGTTGCTGAGAAATTAACTGACCCTTGACTTTGGCAAGATCTAAGTTGTTTGATAAGAGCAATTTCAGTGGAGTTAGGAGATGAAAGGCCGATCAGAGAGGAAAATAGGAGGTAAGGAAGAGGAGGAGATGATGCGTTTTGCTAAGGGGAGTGAAGAAATGAGGCAGTATCTGGAGGGGAATGTGGGGCTAAGGATGAATGGTGAGGCTGGTTCGTTTGCCATAGGGAATATCACAGGGGAGCAGTGGGGTGAGTCCATGATCCTTGGGAAAGCAAGACGGAAGCATCCAGCACTCAGGTGGAGGGCTAGCCTGTGGCAAGAGCAGGGCACGTCCTGCTTGGACAGGAGGGAAGGCAGGATGTGTGGACACACTTGCAGGTGAGCTGCAGGTGAGAATTAGTGGTAAGGGGAGATAAAGTAGATCTCATCTGCTCATGTGTATTTTCCCAATTTAGTGAGAGTTGAGTTAGAAAAGAATGGGAGAGGTGACAAGGATATCAGAGCTTTGAGGAGAGGATGATGTAATTATCTTGGAAAGGGGTAAAATTAATTATAGGAAGGCCATGTTTGTTGGTTGCTTGAAATTTGTGTTGAATCCAGGTGGTGGACCATGAGGGTTTTTTTCCCTCCATTGACTCTCAATTTCTTAGGTACAGGTGTGAAGTGCTGTAGGGGAAAGGATGAGCAGGAGTGTTATTGAGAAGAGTTTGCAAAGGAGTAGATATTGTGCCAGACCATGGAATCTCATCAGGACAGAGAGGAAAGTCAGGGCCAGACCAGATGTTGGACAATGAGAGGGCATTAGGGCCCCTGGAAGGTGGCTGTCTTCAGCGAGTCCTTCTCTTCCTATTAAACAGACTCCAAACAGATAGAAATCCACGGAGACCTAAAAGGAAAACCGTTTTTCTCATACTTGCACAACACTTCTGACTCCAAATGTGTTCACACCAAGCAATTCAATTTTTTGCAGACACTGGGTATTCTACAATTTAGTTCTGACACTAACTACCCAGAGTTAGCACAAACAGGTTAAGGGCTCAGTTCCACAAGACTGCTCCCTACTTCAGACACCAATCACAAGTCCCAGGTTGTCATCTGTACTTCCGACCAACTGGCTATAAATTGGGAGTTCCTATAACCCCCTCCTCAGGTTTGAAAGTTTGCGATAATGGCTCACAGAACTCAGAGAAACGTTTACTGGTTTATTGTAAAGGATATTACCACAGATACAATGAACAGCCAGATGAAGAAGTACATAGGGCGAGGAACGTAGGAAGGGGCACGGAGCTTCCATGCCCTCTCCAGGTGTGCCCCCCTCTCAATACCTTGATGTGTTCAACCTGGAAGCTCTCTGAACCCCATAGTTTAGGGACTTTTATGGAAGCTTCATCATGTAGGCATGATTAACTCAGTTTAGAGCTCTCCCTGGAGGATGGGGGTTGGGTGGGGCTGAAAGTCCCAAGCTTCTAATCATGGATTGGTCTTTCTGGTGACCAGTCCCCATCCTGAAGCTATCCAGGAGCCCATCAAGAGTCATTTCATTAGAACAAAAGATACTTTTTTTTTTTTTCCTTTTTGTCTTTTTTCGTGACCGGCAACAGGATCACAACCCTCGGTGTTGCGCCCACACCTCGCTCAGCCAGTGAGCAGCCGGTCTGTATGTGGGATCCGAACCCTCGGCGGGAGCGCCGCCATGCTCCCAAGCGGTGCACTATAGCAGTGCGCCACCGGGCTGGCCTAAAAGATACTTTTATCATTCAGGAAATTCCAAGGAATTTAGGAGTTTTGTGTCAGGGACCAAGGTCGAAGACCAAATATCAAAACAAAACATGTTCCTAGCACCCCTGTCACTTGAGAAATTGCAAGGGTTTTAGGAATTCTATATCAAGAACTGTTGGCAGAGACCAAATACATATTTTTTATTATGTCACAAGACCCCAGGCCCTTTGCTTCCTCCTCCTTTTGTGGAGCAGTGAGCTCCAGTGTTAGCCCTATCATTCTCTAAATGTTCTTATAATTATTGAATTTTTATTAGGTGCCAAAAGTACATAAAAGTTGTAACCACTTCTACGAGGCCTACTTGAAACATCCTTGCAGAGAAGTATCGCCAAGACTAATGCAGCCTGGTTTGTGCCTAGGTGCCTGAAAGAAGACCCTGCTACCATGTCCCTGCTGCAGAGAAGCCTTGATCCGGAGAAGACCTTGGGTCTGGTGGACGTGCTGTACACAGCTGTGCTCGACCTAAACCGCTGGAGGGCAGGGAGGTTGGTGTCCTCACCACTCACTTGAATTGGCTGTGCGAGTGGTTTACATTTAGGTCCACACCCAGTGACTTCATATAATTTCACGTGTGCTTATATTACCAATAGTATGTCGGTCAATAAGGCAAGAAAGAGAACTTTGTGGTAACTTTTTTATTTTTGGCAGCTAGCCGGTACAGGGATTGAACCCTGGGCCTTGGGGTTATCAGCATCATGCTCTAACCAACTGAGCTATCTGGCCAGCTCTGGTAATTTTATTATTTTGGGATAGTTTCAAACCTGCAGAAACGTTACAAGAATAGTATAAAGAATTGCTCTATGCCGTTTACCCAGATTCCCCAATTTGTTAACATTTTTGCCTTCGTTTGTTTTATCATTTGAGAGTAAGTCCATCAAGAGGACTTTTAACCCAACTCATATTCTCCTTATGAACTAAGAGCAGAAAAATGTGTAGAAAATTTACTAATTATCCCTTGTGAAATTTATTTATATCTGAAAGTAGCTGAAGTAGTGACAGTTGCAAGATTATCTATTTGAGAATTGTTAACTTTAGAACGGGTAGGGACCTTAAACATCTAGCCATGCTCCCTCTCTCTTTCTTAACTCATGAACACACAGTGTGAAGTCACTTCTCCAGGGTTACACCAGCAGTCACCTGCCTCTGCTCCTACTCCATGCCCTTTCTATCTATAGGGCTCTCTTTTAGTACAGCCATCTGTTTAGACAACAGTGGTATATAGTGTCCCTGAGGCCTCTCCCCACCTCTTTTGCTATGTGGATTTGTCCATTATCCCTCTGCTGGATTTGCCTGGCTCTCAGTCCCTGTCCTCCAGGCACAAAGCTAGCCTCTGTCAGTTGCATCTCCCACTCTAGCCATGCTGTGCTCTCCTGTACTACAATTAGAGGGTTTCACTAAATCAAACTCCTCCGGCCAGAAACCTAATGTTGTAGTTTTCACAGCCTTGTGTTAGACACTGCAAATTATGTACTTTCAAAACCTGTGGGTAGCGCTGGCCGGTTAGCTCAGTTGGTTAGTGCATGGTGCTGTAACACCAAGGTCAAGGGTTCAGATCCACCAACCAGCTGCCAAAACAAAAACAAAAACAAAACCCCTGGGTGTTCATTTACTTATCTATAAAATAAGTGAACCTGATACCAAATAGTGAGGTGTTTCTTATTCTCAAAGTCTTTCTTAACTACAGACAGGTTCATTTCATTCTCCAATTTGTATATTACTACTTTTTTTTTTTTAACTATATTTCTGTTTAAATAGGGAACAAGCTTTACCCTGCATACAGATCCAACTTCAAAGGGAGATCTGTGATTTTGGGAATCAGGCTGACCTGCCTTCTGGAAATGGAAACAAATCTTCAGGTGGCTTGCAGAAGACATTCTCCAAACTGACATCCCGGTTCACCAAGAAAGCTTCATGTACCAGCTCTAGCAGCAGCACAAATTATTCCATCCCAAATACCCCTTCCAAAAATATCTTCATAGCTGGGTGTTCAGAAGAAAAGGCCAAAATGCCCGGTAATATTGATACAAGGTTACAAAGCATTTTGAACATTGGTAATTTCCCTAGGACTACAGACCCTTCACAGTCAGCTCAGAATTCCAATAATCCAATGGCCAATGGTTTTCTCATGGAGAGACGTGACAACTTCCTGCACGGGGATGATGGCAAGGACGAGAAGGGTATGAACTTACCAACAGATCAGGAAATGCAGGAGGTGATAGATTTTCTCTCAGGCTTTAACATGGGCCAGTCGCATCAGGGCTCCCCATTGGTGACAAGGCGTAATTCTGCTGCCACAGCCATGGTGACTGAGCAGAAGGCAGGAGCCATGCAGCCACAGCAGCCATCATTGCCAGTGCCCCCTCCACCACGGCCACCCCACACTGGGGCACACACGCCTCTGACGCCCCAGCCAGGACTGGCACCTCAGCAGCAGTCCCCAAAGCAACAACAACCCCAGGTCCAATACTACCAACACCTGCTCCAACCTATTGGACCGCAGCAGCCCCCACCCCAGCCTCGGGCACCAGGGAAATGGGTTCATGGCTCATCCCAGCAGCCAGCACACCCTGTTGGAGCAGGACTGTCTCCTCTTGGTCAGTGGCCTGGCATATCTGATCTCAGTTCTGACTTATACAGCTTGGGACTGGTGAGCAGCTATATGGATAATGTGATGTCAGAGGTTTTGGGACAGAAGCCACAGGGACTTAGAAATAACACCTGGCCAAACCGTGACCAAAGCGATGGAGTCTTTGGAATGTTAGGAGAGATTCTGCCTTTTGATCCTGCAGGTATGTGAGGCCTCCCCACCCCTCACCCCGTTTCAACATAAAATGTAATCACTGAGGATTTCATAGGGTCTGTCTGCCTGCCACAGCCTTACTTGTAGAGGTAAAATAACTTAATCCCCCCTTTAAGACCTTTTCTCACTGTCTGGAGGCAAGTATGGAGCAGGTGTAGCAATAGTGGGAAGCAGTGGTGAGAAAGAGGCTGGGTGAATGGAACCATTTTTCTCATTTTGTAGAGGACAGGATTGAGGCTAAGAGAAGTTACTTGAATGGCTTAAAGTCCTATAGGCAAGTGGGCTCCAATCTGGGCCCTCCCATTCCTGGTAACCAAGGCAGACAGCCCTTTGTGGAGTGTTTTTTTCTTGATTACATAGCCTGTTCTTGTGATTCTTTTTCACCCAAAGTCTAGGTCCTATGAAAGGTGGTAGGGCACCTTCCTGCTTTCACAGAGTACAGCTTCTCCTGGCCTAGACAGTGTGAAAGTACCACCAGAGTCATCTTAAGAAATTAGAGAAAGAACTTAAAAACAAAACAAAAATAAACTAGGAGGAGGAATTAAGGATAAAAGCCAAATCAAGCAAATTAAATATATATATAGTAAAAATTATAAATCTAAAAGAAGGATCTTGGGAAGACCAATAAAATAGGTAAATCAATTTATTAAGAGCCTGATTAAGAGAACATAGAGAAAATAAGAAAGAAAGCAAACAGACATAGGAGAAATTAAAAGCATTTTAAAAGATTACTACATATGACTGGATAGCAACATATTAGAAAACTGAGTGTAAAATGGATTCTTGCCTAGTAAAATACACATTGCAAAAATTACACCAAGAAGTGGAAAACCTGCCTAGATCTATTTCAGTAAAAGAGACTGGAAAGGTAATTTAAAAGCTCTTCCAGTGAAAAGGTACCAGGAACAGTTGGATTCACAGGCAACTTTTATCCAGTTTTTAAGGCATAGATAAATCTAAGTTATGTAAACTATTTTAGGCACAGTAAAAGAGAGACAGCTCCCCAGTTCACTTTTTATGAAACCAGCATAACATTAGCATGAAAACTTAATAAGGATTATTTTAACAAGCAAGCTATAGAGCATCTTACTTACATGGCTAGATGGGAGAAAATCTAGCAGTGTATCAAAACAGTAATAACTTACTAACCCCAGGGGCCGGCCCGGTGGCGCACTGCTACAGTGCGCCGCTTGGGAGCGCGGTGGCGCTCCCGCCGAGGGTTCGGATCCCACATACAGACCGGTTCCCGCTCACTGGCTGAGCGAGGTGCGGATGCAACACCGAGGGTTGTGATCCCGTTGCTGGTCCCAGTCCGGTACGGGCGCGACACTGAGGGTTGCGATCCGTTGCCGGACACGAAAAAAGACAAAAAGGAAAAAAATAATAATAATAACTTACTAACCCTGGTTTACTTCAGGGCTGTAAGGGTGGATAAAAATAAGGAGCTTTGCTACTGTACAGTAACCCAGTATATCAACAAATTGAGAAAAACTTATCAATAGATGCTATGAAGACATTTGATAGAAGACACCAGCAATTCTTAAATGAAACAAAAACCCCTCAAAGTAAAATATAAACAGAAGGAAATTTCTTGAATTTAAAAAAGACTATCTACCAAAAGCGAGTAGCAAATAGTGCCTTATATCATGAAAAAAAAAAACATTTCAGTTAAAATCGGGAACCAGGGCCGGCCCAGTGGCGCACTGCTACAGTGCGCCGCTTGGGAGCGCGGCGGTGCTCCCGCCGAGGGTTCAGATCCCACGTACAGACTGGCCACTCACTGGCTGAGCGAGGTGCGGGCGCAACACCGAGGGTTGCGATCCCGTTGCCGGTCCCGGTCCGGTGCGGGCGCGACACTGAGGGTTGCGATCCGTTGCCGGTCACGAAAAAAGACAAAAAGGAAAAAAAAAAAAATCGGGAACCAAACAGGGGCAATCGTTATCACCAGTAGTATGAAACTTTGTCTTGGACTTTCTAGCATATCAACAAGACAAAAACAAATGAAATAAGTAGTATAGGCTTTGGAAAATGATAGATTAAAAAGCACATCTTTTTCCTGGTAATAGAATTGGCACTCCTCTGCCCCCCTCAAAAAAGAAACCCCAAAACTTGTAGAATTAGTAAGAGAATCTGGTAAAGTGGGTAGATGTAGAATTTTTTCTCTAATTTAGCAAAAGGCATGCAGAAATGGAAAATATACTTCATTAAGGGAGAATACTGTGAAATATTATAAATAAGTGCAGCAAATATTTGTATACGTAAATAACCATCAGAAGAAGAGATTCCTTGCTAAAATACCCCAGTATCAAGTATTAAGGGAAGGAGATGTTTTCTTTCTTTTTTTTTTTATAAAGATGACCGGTAAGGGGATCATGACCCTTGACTTGGTGGTGTCAGCACCACGCTCTCCCAAGTGAGCTAACCGGCCATCCCTATATAGGGATCTGAACCTGTGGCCTTGGTGTTATCAGAACCGCACTCTCCCGAGTGAGCCACGGGCCAACCCTTGTTTTCTTTTGTTTTCTAAAAATTCCTCATACTGCTGCTTATGCTTTCTTATTCTTGCTTTCCTTGTGTGGATGGATGTGGGGAACCTTGTACCTTCAGCCCTGGGCCACAGGAAGGGTGAAGTGTTGCACCCTGCTATGAAAGAGTAAGCCCACATGGCTGCCACCAACTGGTGATAAATGGTCTCAATTGGTGATAAATGGCCTATACATTTTTTGACAGTCATATAACTAAATCGAGAGTGTATAAACAGTATTTGGCAGAATTTTACTATTTTTGACCTCCACTCAGGCCCTGACAACTCTTATGTTGTTAACTTACAAACCCTAATTTTTTCCTTCTGGGTGTTGCTTTCTGACCCTCAAGGTCTCAGTGTCGCTTCTTGCAGACCCCATCCTGAGGGTATAAGGTCTGCACAGACCTTTGTACAGATTAAGGAAGGACACTCCTCTGGACAGGTGAATTAGAGAAGGCACCTTCTTGGAGAGGACCAGTTAGAACACAGCACCCCCTCTGGACAGATGAACACAGCCCCTGGGGGCATGACTTGACTGAGATCAAGGCCTTGATTTCAGTCCCTACTCTTCCCTAGTATGGATGGCATAGTCTCATGCAGTGATCCTGTGACAGGGCCCTGAGAACAAGCTAATAATGAGATTGTGCCCTAGTATCTTTCAGTTTGAAGCTAAAAAGTATGCACTGCTGAGACATATTTAGTTTGTGATCCATAGATACTTTCCTGCCATATCTTTTTGTTTGATACTTTCTCTAAATGCCATTTCTGCCTTTTTTTCCCCTACTTGTACTGCTCTGCATATATCTTTATTCGGGTCTTTTTTTTTTTCCTCATTCAGTTCTATACAGTATGTTTCCAGCCACCTCTTAACGTGTTCTTGAATTTCATCATATTCTTTGCCACTCTTATCTTCAGACTGAATGAGGAAGTCTGTTGTTCACTATCCAGGAAAATACTGGATCAAAGTTTAGCTCAAGTGGGAATGGCATATATCCTCTATTAAGCTGACCCTGATGCTTTGGTAACTTTCAGGTTATCAGTTGACCAAAGTCATCAGCTGATTTTCTAAGTTGTGAGATAATGACTCTAGGTACATAGCACCAAGACATTGGAAGACTGAAAAGTAACTAGTATTTGTCTTTAAAATTTAGTCATGGATAAATCAAACCTTTTTTCTCTCTTTCTGTCTTTTACATTCAGCCTGCCTCTATCCTAGGCATAACCATTCCTGACAGTCCCTGCATACACCATACCCCAACTTCAGACCTATGTGCTAAAAGCCCCATCTCACTGTAGCAGGGTGCTGGGCATAGCCTGTAACTAACTCTGTGAGGTACAAGCCTGGCAGCTCCTCACCATTTTTCATTGTGTGTGTGACCAGCACATTCTCAGAGAGTAGGAAAGGAACCAAGAAGCCAATTTGGCCCTAAACCCTGTTTGTTTCTTTGTCTCAACACAGTGGGCTCAGACCCAGAGTTTGCACGCTATGTGGCGGGAGTGAGCCAGGCGATGCAGCAGAAGCGGCAAGCCCAACATGGTCGCCGTCCAGGCAACCCCCGGGGCCACTGGCCGCCCATGGACGATGCCCATCGGACATGGCCTTTCCCAGAGTTTTTCACAGAAGGGTGAGTGTCACATATGGCAGGGAAGCTGGGATTGGGACCTGGGTGCCCCCCATTGGGCCTTTGAGAAAGGAGGCTCCTTTGTTCATTCTTGTTAGGTAGTTCAATTCCAAGTCCCCACATGAGAGAGTGATATGTTGTTACATCTTCAGAGAGTCAGAGCTTTATGACTTGACTGTAGGATCCCAAGTGGCTCTTATGTGTCCCTGTGAACACACTATTTGTATAAATTCATGATTTTCAAGACAGATTCTTCAGTCCTAGACGAGGATCTTATTGGATGGTGTTTGTGAAGTATTTGCATTTATGTTTGTTTGTGGCTGGCTGGTAAGGGGATCCAAATGTTTGATCTTGGCATTACAACACCACAGTCTAACCAATTGAGCTAAACGGCAGGCCTATTTGTGTGTTTAATAGTCTATATACTAAAGTATAGTCTGTGGCTGTGATACCCATAAAATATAGAGTGTGGCGTGATACCCATATGATTTATGGAATGCTATTATTATAGCCTACAAAAAGTAGAGGTATATGGTTCAGATTCCAGTGTATTGAGAGATTTGTGGATTTTTATCACAAAGATACCTGGGGATTTTTCACATCCCATATTGCTACCTGATTAATACATCTGGACAGCTAAAGAACATCACCACTTTTTGTTTTCTGTGAAATAAATTTCAGGTTGGTCGAAAGGTAGTAACTTCAATTGATTGTTCACAGTCAATTAAGATCGAACTCTGTTCTCCTCTTACCCCCTTCTCACTACTGCACTCAACTATCTTAAAAATAAGCAAAATAAAATAAATTTTATTTACAAACCACAGGCTTCTGAGAGGGATAAAAGGAAGTGATGAATATGTATTACTTTTGAAATAAGAGAATGGAGGAAAACCTCACGTTTTGGGGAGGGAGAGATTAAAGACCACTATTTGGTTATGAGCTGAGTGCAGGGTTAGGACTTTTCTTTTGGGGCCTGGGTGGAGCTGGCCAGCGTCCAGGCTGGCTGCAGGAGGCCTGGGACTAGTTTCTCTCTTTGGCTTTCAGGGATGGCCTGCACAGCGGCTGGTCAGGTACTCAGGGAGACTCGGCCAGCTCGAGTGATGAGACATCTTCAGCCAATGGCGACAGTTTGTTCTCCATGTTTTCGGGGCCTGACCTTGTTGCTGCTGTCAAACAGAGAAGGTATGAAGAAATTTCTAAACCAAGGAAGAGGAGAGAGGGACATGTGAATGTGACCCACAACTTATTCCTCTGGGAAAGTCAGGAACCCCATTGCTCCCATCCTGCCTTGTATCAGAGAGGTAGGGGGGTTCTTCCAGCACTGTCTGACTGATGGCCTCTAAAGAGAATCTTTAGGAGGTGTTTTCCACAGGGAAGAGCTAGGCTTATCTTGTGAGGCCTCTGTGGGGCCTCCACAAGGCTTGTAGCCCAGGTAACTTAATGTCGGGTTGAGTTTATGCTGGCAGAACAGTCTTGTGGTAGCCCCAAATACCAGTATGATAGGCAAGGGAGGACTTAGGAGATGAGTCTGCCAGTGCTGGTCTGTGCCTTTTAGCAGACATACCTTTCTGTGGTAGAACAGGGCCAGGGTAATTAACTTCTAATCTGGACTCACCAATAGGCTTTGCAACTCCACACAAGGGCCTGTCCCTCTCTGGCCCTCACTTTCTTTGTCAAAGGTGGTACTAGATAAAATGATCTCTGAATGGTATTTCAAAGTTGAAAAAATAGTAATGTAGCATATTTGGTTCTAAGAAGGTTTCAAAAGTAGTCATAAAAACTCAAATGGGCTGTGAAATAAAAGAGGAATTTGGTTAGAAAGAAGTGGAGATGCTGCTGTGGATATGAGGAGGCAAGTATAGAGGTGGCAAACTAAGGGACACAGGCAGGAAGGGAGAGCATGCAGGGCACCAAAAGTCATGCTGTGGAGTGGGAAGGTCACATGGCCCTCATGGGACCGGGTGAGGCTTCATTGGATAAGCAGTGGGGAACAGGAAGGGTACTTGAGTTAGGATACACAGAACAGTAATGGTAGTGATAACAGTGATCACTAACCTAAGTTAGGGTGCTTTCTGTATGCCAGGCCCAGGGCTAAGCACTTTACGTACATTTTCTCACTAATTCTCACAACGATTGTATTCATAACAAAGACTGGGTGGCTTAAACAACAATGTATTTTCTCACAGTTCTGGAACCAAAAAGTCTGAGATCAAGACGTTGGCAGGGTTGGTTTCTTCTGAGGTCTCTCTCCTTGACTGTGGATGGCTATCTTCACATGGTCATCCCTTGGTGTGTCTGTGTCCTAATCTTCTCATAAGTCATATTAGATTAGGGCCCAGCCTAATGACCTCATTTTGACTTAATCACATCTTTAAAGGCCCTATAGTTCTTAATACAGTCACATTCTGGGGTACAGGGGGTTAAAACTTCAACATATGAATTTGGGGGGAGACACAATTCAGCCCTTAACAACCACCTTATAAGTACTATTTTACCACCAATTTACAGCTGAGGAAACTGAGGCTCAGAGAAGTTAAATTTATTCATTCATTCATTCATTCATTCAGTGGTACCTATTATGTACCAGGCACTGGTGGTATAGCAGCAAACGAAACAAAGTCCTTTTCCTTGTGGAACCTGTAGTCTAGTGAGGGAAGGCAGATATGAAAAAAAAAAAAAAGTTGCATTAGGTGCTATGAACAAAAATAAAGCTGGGTATGAAGGTAGAAAATGTAGGAATCAGGTGGATTTTCTAGTTTCAGGCAGGTAGTCAGGGAGGCCTCTGATGAGCAGGGAGGTGAACAAAGTGAGTTAGCACCTGGTAGGGAATTGGCAGTGGGATATGTATGAGAGGGAAGATTCAAGGATGGTACACAACTCTTTTAGCCTGAGCTTTTGCACAAAGCGGTACTATGAGCTGAGATGGGAGGACTGCAGGAGGAGCAGGTTTGAGCCAGAGGTGGAGTAGAAGTCTTCTGTTTTAGACATATGGCTAAATAGACACCTAAGAAGTTACGTAGTCTAGCACCATCTCTGCAGAGACTGCCATCTGCATGAAGGAGTTACTGGCTCCTGGTCCTGCTACATCCTGCTTTTTTCATTAAACGTTGTAACAGAAACTTTTTCATTTTATTAGTAAAACTAATGGGCTTTTAAGTCACATATTCCCAGTGCATAGTAAACACTCAGTCTGTATCTATTGAATAAATTAATAAAAAGGCAAAGCTGGTAGACTCAGCAGTTGAGAAAAGCCACTGCCTGTCTCCATGCCTGCCACCCCCACCCCATCACCTGTGCTGGCTTTGCAGGACTGGATCATTTTATGCTGACCCTCCTTATTCTTCTGATTGCAATGGACCCAAGGCCTCCTCATCTAGAATTAGGGCCCAGAGACACCAAAGCTAAGCAACTAGGGTGTCCCCTGGAGGAAAGCTGGGCAGGAAGTCACATGATCACTGCTCTGAGCTTTTGGTTCTTCCAGGAAACACAGCAGTGGAGAGCAGGAGACCAGCACGCTGCCCTCGCCGCCTCTCCTTACTACAGTGGAAGACATGAACCAGGTATTGAGGGCTGGCTCTGTGGATGCAGACCATGGTCAGGGGGCCAAGGTTTCAGTTTTAAGAGGGCCTTAAAGTAATGAGGGGGGTCTTCTTTGTGTCAAATAATGTTTTTTCTCATGATTTAGTCTGATGATTAGCTATCTCAGCTGACTCACAGCCACTTGTAGAGAGAGCTACAGGGCTGTGCTGTCCAGTATGATAGCCACTTGCCAGATGTGGCTATTTCAATTTAAGTTAACTAAATATAAATAAAAATTCAGTTCCCCAGTTGCACTAGCCAGATATAGTGAGTGGCTACTGCGTTGGACAGTGCAGGCACAGAACATTGCAAGAAGTTCTATTGGACAGGGCTGTGGGCAGGGGTGTGGCTCTCACCTTGCCTCCTAATTGGGAGTAAGGGCCAAAGATCTGAAGAGGTGGGAAAGGATGATAAATCACCAGAAATGCCACTAAGAATCTTTTTCTGTCTCTCAGGATAACAAAACCAAAACGTGGCCACCCAAAGCACCCTGGCAACACCCTTCCCCGCTGCCCAGCACACTGCCTAGTCCAAGTGCACCACTCTATGCAGTCACCAGCCCCGGCAGCCAGTGGAATGACACCATTCAGATGCTGCAGTCCCCTGTGTGGGGTGCGACCAGTGACTGCAGTGCCACCTCCTTCACCTATGTGCAGACCCCGCCGCAGCCCCCACCCCCACCAGCACACAAGGCGACACCCAAGGGCTTCAAGGCCTTCCCTGGGAAGGCTGAGCGCAGGCCAGCCTACTTGCCACAGTACTGACCTAAGGCCAGCCTGCCTGCTTTCCCAGAGCTGTTGGGGTGAGTGTACCTGCCCCAGGGCTGACTAGCTGACACCAGCGCCCCAGAGGACCAGTGCACCCCATCCCATGGAGGGTTCCTTGGGGTGGGCGTAGTTGGCAGCTCCAAGCCTTTAAGGCCTGCTTTCTCAAACTTTAGGGGCACCAGACCCCCTGGAGAGCCAGCTGAAGATGGAGGATTCTGACCCTCAGGGGGATGCTGGAGGATCTGCATTTTTAATAAGAACCTCAGGTGATTCTGATGCAGGTGGCCAAAGGCCACACTTTGAGAAACACAGTTCTAGGGTTTTTAGTGCTGCTGTGTGTTGGGAAGGCATCAGGCCTGAAAGCTGAGAGCAAAACTGACCATTCTTCTGAATCCCTCTCCTTCCTCCTTAACACATTGGGTGATGAGCACACCAATCACTGTATTTTATAGCTATTTTTCATGTAGGTTTTTAGTTAAAACATCTCCTGCCTAAAATGTAATGAGTATTTTAAGGAAACAGACGTGCTGGCTGGAGGTTTGTTCAACACTATTTTTATTTAAGCTTATACAAAACAGGCAAAGTATAGCATATTTGTGATCAGAAGCAGTCACCTTGGTTTTCTGTGGGTAGGCAGCCCCTCTTCACCCCAGTGGCACCCAGTGGGGTGCAGCCTTTACCAGATTTACAAAAACAAGACTGTAAATCTGATGTTGGAGGCATACTCCTGACATGCATGCAGATGAGCCAGCTGGCTGCAGCCTCTGTGCAGAATAAAGCTGCATCCTCTGTGCAGAATAAAGCTGCACCTGCTGCCCTCAGACCCTTCCACGTGTGGCCAGAGGCATTGACACAGTCCTCAGAGAGCAGGCAGTGGTCAAGGGGCTGCACAGAGACACCTGCACTTGAAACTACAATAACATTCGCGAGCTGGCTCAGAAGACAAACCAATTAAGATGTAGGTAGGAAATAATTTAAAGTCTTTTTAAAAAAAATCCACCTCATTTTCAGTTAACATGTGCCATTAAGTAGATAACATCCTGTGGATTTAGGAATATTTTCTAGCCAGAATGGATCCAGAAGAATTGAATGGTGCTTAAATTGAGAAATAATAATAAATATATCTATATAGAGTAGACATATCCCACTGTATATTAATTGAGGTTACAGAAAGTTCTTTATATAAAACTTATTTAAATTTTTCATATTTCATCTTTGAAAAAGTCTAATTGAGAAAAATCCATAATATTTTCTGGTATGAAAGTTTGACAGTATTAATATTTTTTTTTATATTTTCTTAAATCATTAAACCATTTTAATATATGTTAACTACTAATAAATGGTTTATTCTTTCTAACTCCATATAAGCTTTTCAACAAAGATTGTAATAACACATTTATGTTCTCATTTTTCTACAGATATAAGTAACTTTATATTTAAAAATACCAAAAAGAATAAATATATATACATACGTATGCACGCGTGCACACACACACACACACACAGAGACACACACACATGCACACAAACACACACACACACACACACAATAGAGGACCCTAGGGTGTCTGAGCCCAGCTGCCTGAAATTTTAGTACTGTGTTGTAAGGCTGTTTCCAGGTCTGGGGTGTTGTCTTTTGTGCTAAGTGGGGATGCCATTGCTGCCTGTACTTATGATCCTTTCACCGTGGGTTCTGAACATTCACCTCACCATGTTTACAGAGAACTGTTTTGTACATAGACTTTTTCAGGCATGTGCTTTGCAACAACCCTGCGTGGCTCTTGTCTCTGTTAGCTGTCACAGTGTGCACATTAATCTCTCTGTTAGTTGTTTGTGGCTGTTTTACTTGTAAGATAGTTTTCTATTTCCTTCAGTAATGTGTCCACAGTACCATGTATTTCGAGTTCTGTTATACTGAAGTATTATTGTTTTAATAGTGCCTCCCAAAGACCTCACCCTGGACAGAGGTTAGTCCTTGATGCCCCAGCACAGGTGACATCGCTAATTGTCACTTTCCAGTTTGTTTTTCTCTATAAGGAAGAAATTTTGTAATTGCATCTCCATGGGCTGTGATACTGTGTGAAGCTGTTTGTGTGGTCTCCATGTAGGTGCTGTGTTCCTAGCACCGCCTTGCTCTAAACACTGGTAATTCCAGGTGCTGCGCTCGGCAGAGGGGTCTCGCCAAAGCGCATGTGTGTGCGTGTGTGAGTGTGTGTGTCCTTTGCATGACCGGGCATGGCTGCCTTGCTCGGGCATCAGCAGGACATTGTGTGAATAGTTACAATGCTTCCAAACTGGAACTCTACATTTTGTATCTTACTTTTAAAGCTCCTATAAGTAAAATAACTATTGGCTTTATTAAAAATATACATTTAATAATACTTTGTATCTTTGTTTAAAATGAACTGCAGCAGACACCATGTCAGAAGCCCTCCCTGACTCATTCCTTTGGAAAGCTGCACATGAGTGCATTTTTAGGTTGGCCTGTCCTCTAATTCTGAGACCTAGCAAGGAGCAAGACCACTTGGGATATTAGGATGAGCTGGAGTGGATGGGCAGGAAACAGACCAACCAACCACACCTCTCCTGTAGGCTTTCCTAAGGCCATAGCTGGCTTATGCCTCTGTGTAGGTGAAGCCAATGTAGTGATGAAGGAGACTATCTCCTGGAAGGATACAAGCTCTTTCTTTGGGTAGGGGTCTGCCAATACCCATATCCCACCAAGAGTAGGTGCTGTGACCTGCCCAGCCAGTCTTTTCAATGAGCAGACCCAGGAATGAGGACTTGTTACACCTTCTCTCCCCACCAGGGACCCAATCTATGGCAGAGAAACCCTAACTCACAGAGATAAGAAAGATCCGTCTCACTGGATAATGCCATCCTACTAAGAAAACAAAACAAAGACTTTATGAAAAGTACCACAAATGGAGGGTGGGTTACAAGGGAATTTCAACTTACTTTCATTTATGGAAAAAGAGCACTTCAATGAAATTTTTTTTCATGAATTTAGGAAAACAGAGTGATGTGAGCATTAATTTATAACCTATGAGTGTAAGAAACACTCAAGTTTCTTTCTGCTGAGATGCCCTGACGTTGAACATGGGGACCAAGTCCCAGAGCCTTACAAATGTGCCTCAGGACAAGATTGCTTAGTAACAGCAATGTTGCATGAGTGTGCTAAGGAATACACTGGAAATTCATATTAAAGTGCTAGCAGGAAAAAACATTTTATTCAAGTGTGTTCCTATTTAACACAAGCACCCAGGCCTGTTTGCTGGCTTCAATTCACCTCAGTGATTGAGGCGGAACAGGAGTTCTGTAGCTCCAGCTATATGCCAGATGGGTGTGGATGGAAACAACAAATGTTCCACCTGAGCTGCTAGAGAGTCCTTGGAGGGCCATCTGAAAGTGGAGGACAAACAGGCAGTCGAGGTACTTGTGAAGCTTGTCAACCCTCCTTTCCCACCTAGAGGCTCCTTGGAGAGTGGGGCTTTCAGCTTGGGGGATATAGCTGAAATGCTGCATGCCAACCATGGGGCTGTGAAGGGATGACCCTCTGTGCACCGTGTGGCCACTTTTGTAATCTGTCTCATCCGAAGACAAAGAGGAAATAAGCCCTACCCAGTGGTCAGCTCCTCGATTGCCAAAAAGCTATGTGCACAGACAGCATGACTGGCTGCCTTCCAACCATATGTACCCAGAAACCATATGTACCAGCGCAGGCTCCTAGAAGTAACACATGCAGCTAGCCTTAATTTCCACAAGTGTAGGTTGGTTCAGCCCAGGCCTCTGTGTGTCTGTGAGGGACTGGATGTGGCTTCTGTCAGGACTGAGTTGGGGATATGGGCCTAGGTGAGAGGGAAGAATTGGTTCAGAAGTGTCACGTCCATTTGAACATTTACTTCACCTATGAGCCAGGACTACAAAAAGATGCAGTCCCTGACCTTAAAACAGTCTTTTAAGAGAGACAACTCCATCGTTCCTATCCTTGCTAAGAGTACTACCATCCATCCACCCAGTTGCTCAAGCTGAAATCCTAGAAGACAATCTTAATTTTTCTTTACTCTCCTCATTCAGTTAATCAGCAAGTCCTATAAGTGTATCAGTACGCACACTCGAATTCCACCATGTTCTTACATCTCCACTTCCATCAACCTGGTCCTCACTTGGCTCCTGCTCCTGTCCCTGCCTCTGCCTCTACAACCGTAGGGTTTCCCATGCAGCACCCTCCCCCACCCCCACGTGGCCTTGCCCGGTGCCCTCCACCCTGCCAGCCTGTTGCTTCCAAGGCCGCTTGGGCCCCTCAGTTTCTGAGGTCCGAGCCCATCATTCAGCCTGGCTTTGTTTCTCATTATAGCACTTAGCACTCCCTTGGAATCCTGTGTGTTTACATTTGTCCCTCTCGCTAGAACGAAGGCCCCACGACAGCAAGGAGTGAATCTTGCTCATGGCCACATGCCCAGGGTGCAGGACAGCACCACCACAAAGCAACTTGAGACACTGAGGTGGTGCTGAGGCCAGAATTTGCGAAGCGCATACAAAGCGAAAAATAGAGCTAGGCTTAAAATAAGAAAGGCACTTACATTGGACTAAAGGAATAATAATGACCAGAACTTGTACCCCGACTGCGAGGAGGAATTAACATTAGGAGATGGGGATAGAACTATGTAGGCCTTCTTAAGTGTAGAGTTTTCTATTCTCCTGGAAACCATACCTATGTACGGTGGGAAATTTTTTTTTAAAGACACAGCAATGGATTCACAGGGAGAACCTGGGGATGATGTCCCGGAACTACAAAACCAGTGCACAAAGGCGAAGACCGCAACCAGGGGCCACCTCGGGGTTTTCAGGGGGCAGGAAACGCCCCCACCACGATTTACTAGCGTGCGCACGCGCACGTCCGCCTGCCCCCCCCCCCGCGGAGCATGCGCACATGGACGCACTACTTCCATCCCAAACGTGCGGACACTGACGGATCTCAGCTCTCTCCGCACCCGCCTGCTGACCTTGCGCAGGGACATGCGCACATGCCTGCGCCCAGCCTATTCCGGACGTGTCAGCCTACACGTAAGCGTGTGCACACCCCTCCCCCATCAATACCTGCGCTCGGTTCCGCCTTCCCTGTGGGTAGACGCGCCTTTGCCTGGATCTCCGCGGAGCCGTAGAGGGGCTCGGTCCCCTCGCCCTCCCCGGGTCACAGTGACTTAGCATCCGTGGTGAGCCTGCTTCCCCAGAACAGCTCTCGAAAATCCTTCAGCTTGGATATGACGCGCCCCGCTCCCGACCTCCCGCGGACTCCTTCAACCCAGGCCTGAGAATTGACACCCACTCCGCCTTGAATCTGCCCCTTCGCTGAGTTTCCCGAGTCCTTTGCCTCAGTCCCTCCGCCTTCACTTCCATGATCACGTGGCCTCCAGGTCCTGCCCGACCCTTATCTAGCACCTCTGAATTAGGCCTGGCTTATCTAAATGCCCATGCCTCAGTTTCCCCATCTTTAGAACGGAGCTTTTGTTTGGAACTGTGCCCACCATAGGCTGCAGTAAGTGCTAGTTTCACAAGTAGTGGGAGGTGACTGCCTTTCCAGGCCTGCGCTAGGACTGTTCCGCAACTTCCTGACTTTCCTCCCCTGTCAAGGACCCCTCTGATCTGCTCCTCTTTCAAAGACCGATCACCTTGCTGCGGGCACTTGAAGGTACCCGGCGCTGAAGGAGGATCTCTTGGTCTTCTGAGATAGGTTTTCTTTGGATTCTTGTTAGCTACTTCTTGGTCTAGGGGGATGGCCCCTCTGAGCTTCACTGCGCTCGGGATCCTGGGGATTCTGAACCCTATACTCTGCGGTTTGCAGGGCTTGGCACAACATATGGTGTCGGTTTCGTTATGGTGATAGAAAACAGTAGGGTTTAGGGGCCGGCCGGTGGCGCACTGCTACAGTGCGCTGCTTGCGAGCGCGGCGGGAGCACCACCGAGGGTTCGGATCCCACATACAGACCGGTTCCCGCTCACTGGCTGAGCGAGGTGCGGACTCGACACCGAGGGTTGCGATTCCGTTGCCGGTCCCGGTCCGGTACGGGCGCGACACTGAGGGTTGCGATCCGTTGCCGGACATGAAAAAAAGACAAAAAAAAAGAAAACAGTAGGGTTTAACATTTTTAAGAATATAAGTTAACTTACGTTGATGTTTTTCCAAACTACAGATTCCACTCTACAAGGTTCCATCAGAAATACCAGCCTGTGGCTCACTCGGGAGAGCGCCGTGCTGATAACACCAAGGCCACGGGTTCGGATCCCTATATAGGGATGGCCGGTTAGCTCACTTGGGAGAGCGTGGTGCTGACAACACCAAGTCAAGGGTTAAGATCCCCTTACTGGTCATCTTAATAAAAAAAGAAAGAAAGAAAGAAATGCCAGCCCCACACTCTGATGACTGATCACCCTCCCACATACCGCATCTTTCCTGCTGGGTTTCTCCTTACTGCTATACATAGATCCTTAGATCCAGTCCCAGAGGACCATTGTTGATGCAGTCATCAGCTGGATTTTCCTACTTCTCTGCCCTTACCCATACTGCTGTCCTTTCCTTGTGAGATGCCATTTTGGCCATTTGCACTTGTAAAATTCTACACTGTTAATCAGTATTAATAGTAGAGACCTAATTGATATTAAAACAGAACTGGGGGCTGACCAGTTAGCTCAGTTGGTTAGAGAACGGTGTTATAACATCAAAGTCACCAGTTTGCATCCTGCACTGACCAGATGCAAAAAAAATAAAATAAAAATAAAACAGAATTGGGATGATGGGGAGGAGGAAAGGGGATTGCCCGCTCCCCAACTTTCCCTGCACCTTCTTCCTAAGGCCGAAAAGCCAGAAGTGGCAGGCAGGACAGGGTTGTGATTAAGAATAGTGCTGAGGAAGGAATCAGGCAACCCTGGGTTGATTCTCTATTTTTTAGCAGAGTGGCTCTTTTCAAATTTCTTAACCTCTCTGTTAAATGGGGAGGACAACAGGAAATGCCTCATAGAGCTGCCATGAGGGTTACATGGGAGAGGATTTAGCACAGAGTTCTGCATGGAGTAAACCTGCATGGAGGTGTGGCCATGTCAGTAGTCTGATGACAAATGGCTTTTGATTATTAATGATCTTCCTTTGCTCTACTTTTTGTGTTTTCTCTCCTTTAGCTGTGATGACTTATGGCCCTCCAGATAGGAACCTAATTTCCTGGTAATACAGAAAATCCATGTAACTTTGGATTTTCAAAGTAAGCATTAAAAATATTATGGGGAAATCTGGAATAGTTGAAGCTCCTGCGAATCACAGAGGCAAAACAACTGGAGATGTATATTATAGAATATCAAAAAGAAGGTGAAATCTTTGAAATGGCCACCATTGGAGGACTTCCTCCTGCCTCTTCTTCAATACCCAAAGCTGGTTGGGTGGGAAAGGACATTGGAGAAGATGGTGCAGCAGTGGGCCGGTGAACATCCATAAAATCTTTGGAAAGACATGGGGTTGTAAATGACAACTCAACTCAAAACAGTGTAAACACTAAGGGGAATCACTGATTTACATTCCAGCTGTAGGCAGAAGTGGCCGGGCCCCAGGAACTTGGGCCTGTGAGGTTCACTGTGACATCTCTCTGGGGGTCATTTTCTCCACTTTCCTTGAGACCAGGGGCTGAACCTCAGGTCTGTTCTTTCAGACAGGCAGCTTAACACAAAAAGGAGGGACCTTCTCTTGTTGGATGCAGGATCCCAGGAAAGGACCCTGTTTGGCTGGATTGTCATGTGCTCATCCCTGATGCAATCAGGGAAGCAGGGGAAGAAACACAGGGTGGGAAGTAGCAGTTTTGGACAAAGATAAAAGATGCCCACCATGGTCACCAAAAAGGGCCTACTCAAAAAATGGAGTCAGTGGCTACTGTTGGGCTAGAGTCATCTGAGAAATCAGAGGGTAAGTGGGTAACGGGGCAGTGGCTACCAAGACTGGCCTTATTGGTTGAAGCTCTGTTCAGAAACAGAATTTTGGGGGGCCGGCCCAGTGGCGCACTGCTACAGTGCACCGCTTGGGAGTGTGGTGGTGCTCCCGCGAGGGTTCGGATCCCACATACAGACCAGTTCCCGCTCACTGGCTGAGTGAGGTGCGACCGCAACACCAAGGGTTGCGATCCTGTTGCTGGTCCCGGTCCGGTACGGGCGCAACACTGAGGGTTGCGATCCGTTGCCGGACACGAAAAAAGACAAAAAGGAAAAAAAAAAGAAACAGAATTTTGGGGTGGGAATGCTGTTCTGTGCAGACAAGTAACTGGCTTGGGTGGGAAACCCTGGTTGGAGTGTTTCTCACGAACTCCAGTAGAACAGATACTGTTCAGCACTGGCAGGGTTGTGCGGGTGTGGAAGCCAGTTAAATATCAGAGTTGACAGGTGACCCCAAACTCCTCTGGGTAGAGAAGGGCCATGTGGACAGGGCTATTCCCTGGAAAGGCCTATGACTACTCATTTCTTCAGTTTTCAGCCCTTCCTTATTTTCTTTTTTCATCTTTAGGACCCCAAATGATTATGGGCAAGGAGAGAAAAGCCATTTGTGGCCAGAGGTGGCAGCGACTGTATGGATTTGGGAGGTGGGCCGGTGGAAGACCTAGGCCAGGGACTGCAGTAGGACAGGACACACTCCTTGGTTGGCTGGCTTTTCTGGGGAACCAGGTCCTGGAGAAGTTCAATTTAAGAGTGCCAGTTCTTGGACTTCTTCTCGTCTCTGACTGTATTCACTCCTTCTCATCCAGGCTCTTGACTTCAAATGCTGTCTATTCACTGATGACTCCCAAGTTTTTCCTCCAGCTTGGACTTTCTCTCCTGTGTCCCACAGGCACTAATGCCCAACTCAACACCTCCACTTAGATGTCAACACATTTTGAAAAGTTAGCATGTCTAAAAACAAGATCATGATCTCCCTCCCCCCAAAGTTGTACCTCTCCTGGTCTTCCTCACTTCAGCTGATGACAATTCTATTTTTCCAAGAACTCAGGTAAAAAACTGGATGTTCGGGCCGGCCCGGTGGCACACTGCTACAGTGCGCTGCTTGGGAGTGCGGTGGCGCTCCCGCCGAGGGTTCGGATCCCACATACAGACCGGCCGCTCACTGGCTGAGCGAGGTGCGGGCCCAACACCGAGGGTTGCGATCCCGTTGCTGGTCCCGGTCCGGTACGGGGGCGAAACTGAGGGTTGCGATCCATTGCCGGTCACGAAAAAAGACAAAAAAGGAAAAAAAAAAAAAAAACACACACACACACAAAAACTGGATGTTATCCCAACATTGCTCTTTCGCTGAGAAGCTGCCAATTCTTCACTCACAAAATATCCAGACCACCAGGCGCAACTCCTACTATCTTGAACAAAACCACCTTCCTCTCTGGCCTGCATTATTGCAGTAGCCTCCTATCTGTTGTTGTCCTTACTTCTATTCCTGCTGCTTTCTTGGTCTGATCCTTTGTAAAACATGTCAGAGGATGTCCCTCCTCTTAGAGCCCTTCAATGGCTTCCCATCTCAAAACAAAAGCCAAAGTTCTTAAAATAACTTACAATGGGCTATGTGATCTTGTTGCCTTCCCTTTCCTCTCTCACCTTATCTTCTATCACTTTCCCCTTGTTCACTACACTTCAGTCTTCATCTGTTTCTAGAACATCTAAGCATGCTCTTTTCTCAGGAATTTTGCAGTTACTGTTTTCTTTGCCTGAACCCTTTCCACCACATAGCCAATTGGCTATCACTCCCTCACCTTCAGACTTTTGCTCACATGTCACTTATCAGTGAATTTTTTCATAACCATGCATTTTAAAGTTGCAACCCCTATTCTCAGCACCCTTTCCAGCTTGCTTTTTCATAACAGCACTTACCAGCATCTGACATATCATGTGTTTTACTTACTTATTTGGCACTTATGTATCCACAGCACCTGTAACACTATCTGTAACATGGAAGGTGTTCGACAGTTTTGTTGAATGAATGAATGAGTGAATGAATGAAGCAGACCGGGCCTGGGGAGCTTGGCCGGTGCCCCCCAGTCAATTTGAGGCAGAGGCCAGAGAAGCAGTGGCGCAAGTGGCACTGTGGTGGGAGAGATAAACTGAGGATCCAAGCAGCCGCAGTAGGCAAGGTCGCCCAGCGGGCGGCGAGGGTCAGGATGCGGGGGCCAGGGGGGGAGGGGCGAG
>NW_007727200.1:221382-248196 GCF_000696425.1 Galeopterus variegatus | reverse complement strand
CTGCGCCATAAAGGCCGCTGCGCGCTCCCGGGCTCAGCCCGCTGCGCGCCGCCCGCCTCCTTCCTCCGCGCACGTCCCAGTCCGTGTGCACTTCTGCTCCCGCCATGGCCGCGCTCACCCGGAATCCGCAGTTCCAGAAGCTGCAGCAGTGGCACCGCGAGCACGGCTCCGAGCTCAACCTGCGCCGCCTTTTCGACTCCAACAACGAGCGCTTCAACCGCTTCAGGTGCGCGCGGGCCGGGGATGGTGGTCGGCACGCGCGGGACGGGGTCCGGGCGTGGGGCCGAGGTCGCACCACGTTCGTCCTTGACGCCTCCTTGGAGCGGGTTCCCGGGGCTCGCGGGTTCGCTGGAGGTCTCGGGGCCGGGGCTGCTTAGTCATGAGGAGGAAGCGGGCCCCTCCCCCCAGGCTTCCCTTCCATGGGGATATCTCCCCCCACCTCCCTCCAGCCCTGGCCATATGAAAAGGGATTCTTTTCACAATTGTAAGGAGGGACCCTCGCTGACGCAGCAGGTGGCGAAGAGTTGGCCCCTTCCGCCCGCTCCTGGCCACAATGGTCTTGGGACCATCTGCGGGGTGCCGGCAGGGTGGGGCAGGCCCGGGGGATATGCGGGGAGCCGCGGTGGAAGGGTGGAGGTGTTGGGGAGTGATTCCTGCTGAAGAGGATAGTAGGGCCCGAGACCTGTGAACGACTGGGAAATGGGAAGGAGTGTTGGAGGAAATCTTGGGCAGGCATGCGTCCGAGGGTGCTCTGGTTACTGATGCTGGGGGGTGCGGGACTGGGGCCGGGGTGGAGGCGGACAGTGTCTGAGGCTCTGGACCGTAAGTGCCCGATGACCAGCCCTGTCTGTCATCTGGATCGGTGCCTGAATAAGTTGACGCACAGAGTGGAAGCTCTGGGAGGGGGCGCCCGGCTCTTTTTCTAGGGTCTGCTTGTACCTGGGTCCTGTGAGGATGGTCTCTCTAACTGCTGCAGGTCAGCTTGGTGGGCTGGGAGGTGACAGACACCACCACTGTGCTGGGCAGCTGAGGCCCTTTTGGGTTGTGGCACAGGGAAGATCTTTCTTCTGGATGAAGCTTCTGCTGTTCTGGTCAGGGGTAGGCTGGAGAGACCTGGGGTGTGGTCAGCAGCTCCTGCATCTTTCTACAGCTTGACTCTCAACACCAATCATGGGCATATTCTGGTGGATTACTCCAAGAACCTTGTGACGGACGAGGTGATGCAGATGCTGGTGGACCTGGTAATGTTCTGCTTGGGGAGGCTTGACCTGTGACCCAAGGTGTGGCGGGTGAGCTGGGCTCCCCAAGTCCTTGAGCATCTTGACTTCCATCTCTCAGTGGACCTCTGTAATTGCCTCTGTGCTAATGCAGGGCTCAGAGCAACATCCTAGGGGACCCCAGTGCCTGATGTCTGAGCAGACCCTTCCCAGACAGTGGGAGGGGGAGCCAGGCTGCAGCCGTCTGTCAGCCCCATTGGGGGCAGCAGCAAGCCTTATGCTTGGGGGCTTGGACTTGGGGCTACTGTGGGTGAGACCAGGCCTCAGTGTCTTCTCTTTCTAGGCCAAGTCCAGGGGCGTGGAGGCTGCCCGGGAGCGCATGTTCAATGGTGAGAAGATCAACTTTACCGAGGTGAGCATAGTGGACACCAGACTCCACATACCCTGTGGGGCCTCTTCCTTCCGACTGTTAGCAGCATTGCCTGTGTCTTCACCCTTCTCTTGGGCAATGCGTTTGCTTAATGAGGAGCCTAAAGGCCTGTTTCCTCAGGCTTGTTGCAGGGCTTTGTGGTGTGTCTTTTCTAAGACTGGCAGTCAGGATTTGGTGAACTCATTGGAATGGCTACCCATGGCTTCCTGTGTCTGCTCAGGGAGGAGCACATCTCAAGCCTGAAGGAAGAGGGTTTCTTAAGTCTTACTCAGACATTTTCTTGGAGAAGTTAATTCTGATTTGTCCTTGCTGCAAGTTTTATTAGTGACAAGAAGAATCTTATGTCACAAAAGACCTCCACCTCCTCAGGGGTAGGAGTCGGTAGGAAGCAGTGGTAAGGCCAGCCTTTCGGGGCCCTATTCCTGACTTGCTGTGGAAGCCTGGAGGCGTACTAAACACTGAGCGCCCAGAGTCTCTGTCTTTATGATGTTATTATCCTCCTTTTACATATGAGGAATCCGAGGCTCAGAGGTCAAGTCACTTATCCAAGACTAACTATAAGAGTCAGAGAGCCGGGTTTCAAACTCACCTCTTTCTTGCACTGCTGGGCTAGTTTGAGAGAGGCTGCAATCAAGGAGTGCTTTCCGGAGGAGTGCATTTGCCTGTGGAGTGTGGGGCAGGAGTGTGGTGTCATGAAACCGTCCACCTTAGTGAGCTCACTGGGTTGGAATCCCAAGACAGTCCCTTTCCTGTCCACCTGGGGTCTTTAGACCTTCCCTCAAGGACTTCTCTGTTGGCTTCAGTTGGATGGGGCCGTTTCATCGTGACTAGGCCAGCTGCCTGGCACCTGTCACAGGCTTTGGGTCTGGTTTAGTTTCTGGCAGTTGGTAGTGATGGGGCCACTTGGTGAGGAGGAAAGCTTGATTTGCCTGCCTTACTCCACATCCAAGGGGCCAGGGACACTTTTCAAAAGGTTCCAGCAAATATCATGTACCCTGGCACCTGTCACAGGCTTTGGGTCTGGTTTAGTTTCTGGCAGTTGGTAGTGATGGGGCCGCTTGGTGAGGAGGAAAGCTTGATTTGCCTGCCTTACTCCACATCCAAGGGGCCAGGGACACTTTTCAAAAGGTTCCAGCAAATATCATGTACTCTTATCAGGAGGATGAAGTTACGTTAGGCTTAATGAGCCCTGTCCTCTGAAGGCATTTAATGTGCCTCTCGTATTCCTCTTTCCTGTGGCTGTTCTGTCCCCCCCACTCCCTTCTGACTGTCTGCAGCACAACCGACTCCCATGAGCATATAGTGGGTTGTCAGTACAAGACCATGGTATTAACAGAGACCTCAGGGCCTGCCTGTCCGGCGGTTAGAGGACTAAGCTGATTCTGAGGGCCATAATTGCATCGTACCCACCTGGGACTGTGGCTGCCCTAGGGTGGAGTGGGGAGGTCAGTCTTCACACTGGCTTTCATCCCCAGGATCGGGCAGTGTTGCATGTGGCCCTGCGGAACCGGTCAAACACACCCATTCTGGTGGACGGCAAGGATGTGATGCCAGAAGTCAATAAGGTTCTAGACAAGATGAAGGCTTTCTGCCAGGTAAGCAGCTGCTGGGCTGGACTTGCCGCTGGCCATGTGTGTGTGTGTATTTGGGAATCCGGGATCCCTGATAGACAGCTCCTCCGCACTCCTTGGAGGCAGGACCCAGGCCCTTACTACAACCCAAGAGCCCCAGGCCCGCACTCCAGGCCCATGCAATTGCTGACCCTGGGGTCTCTGCTGAATCCCAAATTTCCTCTGGCCCTGCTCTGAAGGAACCCGCCTCTGACAGCAGTGGGGACAGCCTCTTCCCTGAATTATAGAGGCAGTGGGCTCAGGTGACAGGCTGCTAGTGCCAGTGGCAGAGGCCTGAAATGAAAAGTGAGGCCCGAAATGAAAAATGAGGCACCTGAGAGATGGGATGGTGGGGGAGGGAGACTGCTTTTTCTAACATCTTTAGTCCTATGCCCTTGTCACCTAGTCTAGAACCAGGTAAAATAAGTGTTGTAAACGTTCCTTGCTTCCACCCCAGCCAACTCTTCAGAGACAGCCTTTATAAAATTTCTTGTGACAACTTTCAAAAAGTTCCTATGCGTGCAATAGCATATATACACATCTCTTGTCTCCTCTTTGAAACACACTTGCACCCATGCACAAACACACAGGTTCATTTTCTACCTACACTTCTGCAGCTTATTTCCACTTAGAAATACATAAGAGATGTCCCTGTGTCAGCATCAATGCACATAACAATGCCTCCTCCTTTTCCTATGTGTGGGGGGATATGGGTTGCCTCAGAGACCAGCTCTGTGTCTCTAAGTTAACCACTGTTTCCTCAGTGTCTATCTCAGGGGTGATTCTGTAAGGGTCAGCAGATGTCCTCAAGCCTGAAATACAAGGGTGATGTCTGGGGGCCTGTGTGTCTGTGCGGGTTATGCATGCTCTGGGGTGATCATCTGGGCTCCTGTCAACTGTGATCACTCCCTGATTGTCGCTAAGCACAGTGGTCCATCCCCCTGTGTGGCTGGTCAGAGTCTGGTTGGTTTGGCCAAGAGCTGTTTTCAGACCCAAAAACGCTGTTGGCAGGAGGAGGTGATACTGGCACTGGTCGTAAAGGTCTGGCAGTCGTGTGCATGAGACTTCTCGGGTGAGGGAGACTCAGGATCCTGATGGGGAATCTGGATTCCAGAATATTCCTTAGGGTGGTTGGTCCCTGTGACAGACTTCAGGTGTAGGACATTCCCAGCTGTCTGCTGTGAGTGGCAGAGCTTACATGCCTCTGTTTGATCAACTCGTGTGTGCTCAGACATGCCATGTGGAGAGTGTGGCACTGACCGTGTGGGGTGCTGTTTCCAGGAAAGCCCTCCCTTAAAGGCCACTGGAGTACCTGACTCAGACTGATGGGGTTTTTATACTTCAAAAAAAGCTGCTAAACAGCAGCAATTCCATGAGGAGGAACATTCCCTATGTCTTTACTCTCAAAAGTTTGCCAAGATTGGGTGAAGATGTTCACTGTGGGGCCGGCCCGGTGGCGCACTGCTACAGTGCCCCGCTTGGGAAGCGCGGCGGCGCTCCCGCCGAGGGTTCGGATCCCACATACAGACCGGTTCCCGCTCACTGGCTGAGCGAGGTGCGGGAGCAACACCGAGGGTTGCGATCCCGTTGCTGGTCCCGATCCGGTACGGGGGTGACACTGGTGGTTGCGATCCGTTGCCGGACACGGAAAAAGACAAAAAGGAAAAAAAAAAAAAGATGTCCACTGTGACCTCGATTGTAGTGGGAAAACCCAAAAACAACCTGTACTCATTTGTCAGAGGACTCATCAATCAGTAAAATCAGTGTATATTCATATACTGTAGTCCTGGGTGCCATTAGGAATTAGGGAGCTGCCGTTGGGTTGACCTACTATGCTGTTGAGGATATAACTAGGAAGGAGTTGAAAAAGGAAGTTGCAGAATTGGTGTGTATCGTAAAGCCACATCTGGTCAAAGGGTGTGTGTAATTATATTAAAATACACATTTTTCCCTCTGGGATGCTTTAATATAACAAACCTTTGATGGTGAGATTGAGTGTTGAGAGCAACTTATTTATAAGTTGAGCAACTTATTTTATATCTTTCTGTATTGATGGAAATTTTCTCATGGTGGCAGTTGATTATTATTTAAAGAAACAATGCAAGTTGCTGGGTCTTGTTGGTTTTGAAAAGGCACATATACTAGTTTTCTATTGATGTGTAGGCAATTACTCCAAAACTTAGCAGATGGACCCTGTATGGGTCAACCGCCCCTCCCCACCCCACCCCAAAAATAGAAAAAGCAGATGGAAACAACAATCAACATTTCTTTGGGTCAGGAATTTTCAGTGGCTTTGCTGGGTGGTTCTAGCTCACGTCTCATAAGATTGCAGTCAGGATGTTGGCCAAGGTTGCAGTTGTCTGAATGCTTGATGGGGGCTGGAGGATCTGCTTTAAGGATGGCTCACTAGCAATTAGTGCTTGCTTTGGGGAGGCTTCAGTTCCTCACCATGTGGACCTCTCCACAGACAGTCTGTTTGTCCTCATGACAATGAAGCTGATTTCTCCCAGAGTGAGTGATCCAAAAGAGAACGAGGCAGAGTACCTTGAGGTCTTTTGTGACCTAGTGTCAGAAATCACACTCTTTCATTTTTTTAAATACCCTATTGATGTACAGATCAGCTCTGGTCAGCGTGGGAGGGGACTGCACAAGGGCATGAATGCCAGGAGGCAAGGATCACTTGTGACCATCTTGGAAGTTGGCTACTGTGTAGTGTGCCTCTAGCTCCCAGTGATTCGTGTTCTTTCCACATGCAAAATACCCCATTCACTTTCCTCTAAGGCCATAGCCCATTACAGTATCAGTTAGTTTAGAACTTCATCATCTGAGTGAGGTATAGGTGTAGCAGTACTTGCATTTCCTTTAGTACAACTCAAGTGCAGTTCCTTTCAGTCTGAAGACATGTAAATTAAAAAAACAAATAATCTGCTCCTCACACATCTAACATATAGTGGTAAGATAGGAATAAAATAGCTGATGTTGGATAATTACTTCTCAAAAAAGAAGGAAAATGGAAGGCACAGAAGAGTCATTGGTCCACAGCAATTCTGAAATCCAACAGGACATATGTTGGAAGTTGCTTGGTTAGGACTCAGACCTGGGAAAACTCCTCAAGGCTCTGGCTTCATCCTCACTCATCCCTTATACATGAAAGGCAGCCTGTATTTGCAGCTGCATAGTTTTCTCAGGCTACTTACTGCTTGTAGAAATGTGGGTGTCTAAAAGTCTCTTTGCCTTTTGTACTATCTCTGTTCCTTTCGATCCAAAGTGGTGGTGTTTTTGACAATTTAGTTATTTTAAAAACTTTGTGGGTCCGCTAGGAAGCTCACTGGGGTTTCACACCGTTAGGCAAAAGCCATATCAGAAGATTTCATTAAGATGCGTCCTTTTTTACCTTGCTTCTGAGACTGCACAGCCAATACCCTTAATCTTTTCAGAAGCCTTGTCTTTGACCAAAAGATTCATATTACTACCTTACCTCTTCCCGAGGACTTGACAAAGGGTTTTACAGCTATACGCTTGATTTCATCTTTTTAAAATTAAATTTAATTTAATGTTTTGGCACTGGCTGGTACAGGGATCAAATCCTTGACCTTGGTGTTGTCAGCACCTTGCTCTAACCAACTGAGCTAACTGGCTGGCCCTGTTTTTATTTTTATTTTTTATTTTTTTTGGCTTCATTTTTATACTATGCTTTTGTGACAGTGCCCTCCCTGCATTTCATATTTGCTAAGGAGCCATCTCTTAATTTTAGCATCAATTGTTGCCTGGAGAGGCTGGGAATTTTCAAACCCAGCAATTCCTGGCTCCTTTTTCCTTAAAAAGTTCTTCAGTTAGCTTATTTCTCTCCTTTTGTGTTTTATTGTAAGTACCAAGACACCAGGAAGTTCCTTTAGCACAGGCTGAAAATCTCCATACCTACATCCTTTAGCTCTTTCTTTTACTTTCCTTGTTAAGGCAGGCGACAGTGTTATTGAATACTGCAACTACACGACAAGGATTCTTTTCCCTCCAATTTCTAATAATGCTTTCCTTCCTTATCTTAAAACTCACACCAGCAGCCTCCTCAAGACTATCTGACATCTGCTCATAATCTCTTTCAGTGTTTTTTTAGGCTTTCACTAACTCTCTCCTTAAAATCCTTCTAGTTTTTGCCCACAGATTCAGGTTTTTACTATGACTACACCCTACTTTTGGTACCAAAATCCATACTAGTTATCTGTCATATACAATAGATTACACCAAAACTTGGCCTAAAACAGCAGTAAACATTTATCATCTCACACAGTGTCTATAGATTAGAAATTCAGGAGTGGCTTACCTGGTTGGTCTTGGTTTGGGAGTCTCTCTTGAGGTTGTAGTCGAGATGTTGGCAGTTATGTGAAAGTTTGGCGAGTTCTGGAGGATTCTTTTCCAAGGTGGTTCCCAGACATGGATAACAAGTTGGGACTGGCTGTTGGACGAAGGCCTCAGTCCCTCATCATGTGGACTTCTTCATAGGACGTTTGAATGTCCTCACAACATGGTAGGTGGCTTCCCCAAAAGGGAGCAATCCAAGAAAGTGAGGCAGAAACTGCGAGTTCTTTTATGACCTTGCTTCTGGGTGGTTTTTTTGTTGGTTTTTTTTTTTGGTTTTTTTTTTTTGGTTTTTTTTTTTTGGTTTTTTTTTTTTGGTTTTTTTTTTTTGGTTTTTTTTTTTTGGTTTTTTTTTTTTGGTTTTTTTTTTTTGGTTTTTTTTTTTTGGTTTTTTTTTTTTGGTTTTTTTTTTTTGGTTTTTTTTTTTTGGTTTTTTTTTTTTGGTTTTTTTTTTTTGGTTTTTTTTTTTTGGTTTTCTTTTTGGTTGCTGACCAGCATGGGGATCCGAAGCCGTGACCTTGGTATTATAAGGCTGAGCTCTAACCAACTGAGCTAACTGGCCAGCCTGTGACCTCACTTCTGAAGTCACATGCTGTCATTTTTGTAGTATCCTGATGGGTGCTTAGGTCAGCCTCTTCAGCATGAGAGGGGACTATCCAGGGGGTGTGCATACCAGGAGGCAAGGATCATTGCAGTCCATTTTGAGGTTGGCTGCATGTCTGATATTCTTGTCGCCGGTACATACCAGTCACAGTAGTTGGCATTTCACATTTCTTCATCTCTAACATATTAGGTTCTGCTGAGAGTTCACCCTTGTTTTGCAAATTCTGACAATATTACTGTGAGGTGGGGATGTCGCCCCACTTTTCTAACAAGGAAATAGATTCTGGTTGGTGGTGAGTGTGGTAGCAATCTACCACTTTGGTCTCAAGAGGCTCCTGTGAGGGCCTAGAAGTTGGGACTGAGGCATAAGGACACAGAAGTAATGATGTTTTTGAACAGTGGCTTATAAACAGAGGTTTGGGCTGATCACAACTTCCTGCTCTGTGCCAGAGTGTCCGGAGTGGTGACTGGAAGGGGTACTCAGGCAAGACCATCACAGATGTCATCAATATCGGCATTGGCGGCTCTGACCTGGTGAGGAGAGGACTGACTTGGGGTAGGGTGAGGGGCTGGGAATTGTTGTTCTCAGGGCCTTGGTTTCTCCAGTAATGGGACCTGGCTGTCCCCACCTCTTGTGGGCCTTGTAATCTTATTCTCTAATGCTGTGTCTCTCCACAGGGACCCCTCATGGTGACTGAAGCCCTTAAGCCATACTCCTCGGGAGGTCCCAGAGTTTGGTTTGTCTCCAACATTGATGGGACACACATTGCCAAAACCTTGGCTAACTTGAACCCTGAGTCCTCCCTATTCATTATCGCCTCCAAGGTATGGGCTCTCGCTCCTGCCTGGCCACCAGTTCTGAGTGACCCATGCTGTGTGGATTGGGTCCACACCACTGCCCTCAGACTGTTCTCTTATCTGGCAGCAGATGCACTTTACCTGGTGAAAGCCTGAACTGATCAGTTTGAACCTTTGTCTGAAGGCCACATCTACTCGTTTTACAGGATCTCTGCTCAGCCTGTGACGGTTCTCTACTTTCTTACAGATCTGTCCCTTATGTTGTTCCTTTCTGATCCCAGAGCCATGCTCTGATAATGTAGGGGTTTTGTTTATTGTTATTTATGTCATGTTTACTCACATTAATACATGTAAAATATTAAGAATTTTATCTGAATTCTGAGTTACCGCCCAGCCAGGTCAAAGTAAGCCCAGGTAATCTGCAGCTCCTTGCCTGGGAGATGCCTCAGCCTTTGACTGACCTGGAGGATTAGGGTGGGGGTTGTGGCTTTTACTAGGGTCCCCCCTCCTCTGGTTGTAAAGTGCTAGAATCACAGGATGATGCTGTTACTTCCTGGCCACTCATCCTGGCTGTGTGGACGTGTGGGTTGGATGTTATATGGAGTAACTGTTGCTGATCCACAAACACTGCTCCTTGTGACAGCTGGGCACCAATGTGGCCTCTGCTCCTGAGCTCTGGCTCTAGGCTGTGCCTGACACTGAGCTCAGGGCTCACTGCTGTGCTCTTTGGTTGCAGACCTTTACTACCCAGGAGACCATCACAAATGCAGAGACAGCAAAGGAGTGGTTTCTCATGTCAGCCAAGAATGTGAGTCGGTGGTAGGGCCTCCCTCATGGTAGGGTGGGCGGTGGGCAATGCGTGGGCTAGGAAGAATAGTGTGAACCTACCTATCCACCTAAGTGGCCAAGCCTGCCCCTGTTTTTCCTGAAGCAGGAGGCAGCCCTACTGGGTACCTGCCTTATGTGGTTAAAACGAGTATTCATCTTTGGCTTTGCAGGCCTGGTCACACCAGATGTGGAGGACCTGCTCTAACTGTCTAAGGGCCCTTTCTATGGCCCTTTCTTTAAGGCCCCTTGGCTCTGCAGGATCCTTTTTACTCCTGGCCACACCCGTTTTACAGGGGAAAGACATCCCTGGGCCTTGTATGCTTTGAGATAGGATGGGCAGGCTGACCTGTGATCTCTCCGCCTTCTTAACCTTGACGTGAGGCCCCTCTGTCAGCCTCAGAACCAAGAACTGGAAATAGTCCCACGCAGGGCCTTGGTTTGTCCAGTGATGGGAGGATCACTACCCTTGGATAGTTTCCCTGACATGGGTTTGTTATGACATGGCTCTGTCTCTTGTAGCCTTCTGCAGTTGCGAAGCACTTTGTTGCCCTGTCTACTAACACAGTAAGTACCCGTGTGGCCTCCGATACTACCTCCCTGGGAGGGCCCAGGCCACATCCAGGTCATGGCCTTTCAGAATACTCAAGCTGAGGGCTGGCTGGTGAGCTCAGTTGGCTAGAGCTCTGTGATATAACACCAAGGTTAAGGGTTTGGATACCCTTACCTACCAGCCAACCAAAAAACAAAAAGGAAAGATACACAAGCCAAGTTGTGGTTCCTAGGTTTCGGGGGATCTTGGTTCAACTGATGGGATAGAAGAGTTGGTTGCCTGTGAGCTGCAAGCCATCCTCACCTTTTCTGTTCTCCCATGCAATTTTTGCAGCCTGAAGAGGGTCTTGCAGTCATTGGGATCACGATAACCCCATCCATCTCCCAGAACACTCCATACACGTCACCTCCCTTGGTCTCTGCCACCCTGCCACTGGCGTCTCCCCAAATGGGATGACTGGGTGGGCGGGAGGGATGTGTCCCATTTCTCATGTAACGACATTCAGCCTCGATGCAGGGATATGACTTTTTGCCCCACTTAGTGATTGTATGAGTTGGTGATGCTGGGATTAGAGCCAGGGTCACCTGCCTGCCAGTTCTCACAGTCTACCTGGCCGCAAGGTTGTGCAAAGTAGGGAGGGGAGGCTTAGCAGGGCAGAGTGATGGTGTGGTCCTGGAACAGCAGCACTGGAGAACCTTGCTGAGCACTTGCTGTGTGGTGGGCACTGAGCTGTCAGACCTGGAACCACACTCAGGTCTTCTTGACCCTTCCCACCCAACCCCCTCCTCTGCCTCCAGTGCTGACCTGTCCATGGGGGCAGCACATATTAAGGCTGGCTAACCACAGCACCATTGTCTGCCTCCTGCAGACAGAGCTCCGACTGGTCAGTAGGGCTTCTCCTGTGAGGAATAGGTAAGGGGGTGCTGGCCTTGTCTGCCAAAGGGACTTGGACACCTGAAAAATAGGACTGGTCTTCTCTTTAAGGCTTTTTGGGGTAGAGTCACCTTCTCACATATGGGAAGGGCTGGGTAGCCATCCAGACTGTGTTGCCTGGCCTGGGAGGTGGCCCCTGTCCATGCTCGTGTTCCAGCCCTAGGCTCAGGCTCCCAGGTGTTCCGAGGGGTCGTTCTCTGGTATCCTGGACAGGCCCAGGTGACAGTTCTTGCAGAGTAGTATGTGGGCCAGGTCCTCAGACAGGGTGTACAGTGTCACTCAGCAGGAGACTTTGCAGGCACAAAGCCACTGGTGTGCTGGATGTGGGCAGATCCTGGGCCCCACTCTTGCCTCATAGGCTGCGCCACTCCTGCCCCATGTGGGGCTCTGAGGAAGGCAAGAAGGCACCCCCAGCTCATATAGCACAAGTCCTTTCCTCCTGGAGCATCTGTTCTTGTCTCGCTAACAGATGCTTCTTTTCATCTCTCTCCCTTTGCCTTTTTAGGTCAAAGTGAAGAAGTTTGGAATTGACCCTCAAAACATGTTCGAGTTCTGGGATGTAAGTACAGGCACTTCCTGCGCTGGGTGAATTATGTGACCTTTGCGAAGTAATGGCTATTGAGCCACAGATGAGGGGCCCATGAAGTCAGGTCAGCATTTATTGAGTACCTGCTGCATGCCTAGCTTTGAGAAAGGCAGAGAGGCCCTTAGAGAGGCTTGTAGGTCAGGAGCAACTGAGTCAGGATGAGAGCTTCATTTCTGCTGATGGCAGGCTGAGCTTGGGAGGCCAGGTTGACACCCCCTGGGTGCCTGCCACCAGAACCCACTGTGGGGTAATCGGAGCCACCCCTTCCCCCCTTGCTGAGCTGAGGTTGTGAGTTATTTTCAGTGATGACCTTTTTCTGAGCTGCAGCCACAATCTCTAAGGGCCAAGGGTCAGGGTGAGGCAGTAGGTGTGACTGGGTAGGCGTGGAAAGGAGCAGCTGGTGAGTGGTGGATAGGAGATGCCAGGCCTGGGGCCAGGGTGGGGCCGTGCCTGGGTAGTTTGCAGAGCAAAGCTTGCCTGAGTGGCAGAGCTGCAGGCTGCTCTGTAGTGACAGGTAGTCACATGGACTCACCTCTGCTGGGGCCAGGCAGTGAACGGGAGCTTTCCTTGTAGGCTTGCTTGAGTGCAGTAGTGGTACGAGAAGGTCTGTGAGCCTGCAGGCTCTGGCTGTGGGGGGTTGGGGTGCAGGGATGCAGTGCAGGGGCTGGCGTGGGCACTGTGAGTACAGTGATGTGGCTGGGCATGGATGCAGTGCAGGCCCACTAAAGAGTGTATCGCCCATTTGGGGGTTGTCCCCCTGAGGCTGTTTCCAGGCCTTTGGACTGGAGGCTCTTTGCTTGATGGCAGCATCCACGGGTGTAACCTCCTTACTTTGAAATCTCTAAAGGCCTTTTCTACTGGGTTCTGGGAGAGAATGAAGCCCTAATGCCCTAAACCATCCACTGTGTATAATGAGTTAACTTCTTTCTAGAATGGGACTAGTTATGTGCCATCCTTGGAGGAATTGAGAAGAGTCACTCAAATCATTTTCTGCATCCTGTGGCTCAGATGAGGAACCCTGGTCAAGAGAGACTGTGCAGCTTCTAACACATATTGCATACCTGATAAAGGAGGGGAGCAACTTCCACCTCCCTGGGATCTGGAGCCTAAGCAGGTGGTGGGCAGGGACATGTGGGTGCTCCTGCTAGCTAAAGAGCACCGCAGAGCAGGGTCTTCATTGCCCATAACTGCGCAGCATGCAGAGATGAGTTGGGGTGTGGCTCAGGGAGAAGAATGGGTCTCCCAGGTAATACCTAAGAATGACAGCAGAGCTCAGGAACATGGGGCCAATGTTGGCTAGTGAACTATAAGTGGCCAGGGTGGGCACAGTGGAGGCCTCCTGGGCCAGGCTAGACATAGCACATACCACAGTAGCCTGAGGAGGGACCTTCCTGAGTCACTAGAGTGTATACTACTGAATCAAGAAGGTGATGTCTGAGGAACTCAGGGACAGGGACAGGTGAAGTTTTTGGAGCTAGGGTCTCAGGTGAGATAGAAGCATCGGGGCAGGCATAGGGTTACAGCACTGGCTTTGAGGTGAGATTGGAAGAGGTAAGTATAAGTGGTGAGACTCAGTCTGCTGGGTTCAGTCATTGGGCATCTTGTGTGTCAGGATAAAGCAGAGGTGTGGTGGTAAACTGTGGGGTCTCTCAGGGCCCAGCCAGAGTCAGCAGACATTGGAGAGCTAATTTTAGCTAGTGAGTTCTGAAGAGGAGCCAGCACAGGTACAGGTGAGTTCTGAGTAGGAACCAAGACAGACAAAGGTACAGGTGAGGTCTGTGAGTTCTGGAGGAGACACACATATTGAGAAGTGGTTCTATCAAGTAAGGTCTGAGGAAACAGTCGTGTATAGCTACTTAAACCTGGCTCTGTGGAAAGAGGTCTAGACTATGGTACAGGACAGGTCTATACATTGGGATCTCTCTGACTGGTTCTGAAAAGTGAGGATCAGGTAGTGGGTGGCTGATCACTTAAATGAGTTTGGAACCCAGGATTAGGCAAACGGGTCGGCCACCTGGTTCTCAGCATCCTGATCAGGTTTGATGAGCAGAGTTCCGGGGTGTCACAGAGACCTCTGAGGATCCATAGCGAGTACAAGGCATGGTCTATGGCATCAGGATGTGGCTGGGGTGGGGTCTGAGAAGCCCACACGAGGGAGTGGTAGGAACATATCTGGTTATAACAGGTGAGGACTGGGGAGCTGGGGCAGGTGAAGCACAGACAGGTAAGGTGCTACGTTGGTAAGGTGCATCTGAAAAGCTCATGGTAGATAAAGGTCTAGAGACCTGTGTCTGCAGGGTGAGATGTCCAAAGCTCAGGTCAGTCAGATACTGTTTGGCAACACTGGCTCTCACCAGGCAGTCCTCAGGCCGAAGTAAGCAGCCAGGGATCTGTCAGGTCTGAGGGAAGTGTCTGTTCAGGCTAGGTATGTATAGTGGGGTCTGTCAGGTGTGGAGCTATGTCTGTCTGAGGTCTCAGGAGCTGGAATCAGACAAAGGTGTGTATGACTGGATTTCTTTGTGGGTGGAGGCCTGAGGAGCCAAGATTAGGCACATGTAGATAGAACTAGATTGATCAGGTAAGGACACTGGAGCTAAAGATAGGCAGAGACAGGTAGAGCTGGGTCAGACAAGTGAGGACTAAAAATCCATGATTGGGTCCAGGTCAGAATGGTGTCCTCAGGTGACGTCTGAGCAGCTCTGGTGATACTGGTGTACCACTTTGGTGGTCCTGGAGGGTGGTCCAGGGTCCCCTGTGAAAAGACTGTAAAGCTGGAGTCAGACAAAGGGATGGAGAACGGTATCCATCTGGAAGGTTTATGAAGCCTTTGGCACAGGTAGGTAGAGCAGGTCTGGCAGGTGAAGTTTGAGGAGTTAAGGTTAGACACAGGTTTGTACTTTTGGGTCTCACAGGTAAGGTCTGAATTGCTGAGGTCAGGTCCTGGTTTGTATTCCGAGTCTGAGAAGCTGGATCAAGCATGATGTGTAGAGTTTGTCAGGTACTGTCTTTGAAACCAAGGGCAAGCAGAGGTAGATTGACCTGAAAAGCCATAAGGTTAGGTTTATTAAACTTGTCCTGCCGTTGAGGTCAGGCACAGGTAGAGTGAGATACATCCATAGAGTGGATATATCAGGTGAGGCCTGAGAAGCCAGGGTTTGGATCATCTAGAAAGAACTGTATCTCTTAGATGACCTCTGAGGATATGAACTGAAGAAAGGTAGATAGAGCTAAATCTCTCAGGTGAGATCTGAGGAGCTGTGATCTGGCACAGTAAGTAGACCTGGATCTCTCAGGTGGGGTCAAGATACGTAGAACTTTATCTCTTGGGTGAGGTTGAGTTGTTGTGGCCAAGCATAGGTATGTGGAATTGAGTTTTTTGGGTAAGGTCTGTGGAGTCTGTATCTGGTACAGGTTTGTATCTTTGGGTCTGTCAGATCTGAAGAATGTGAAGCTCAGGTGGGTGGAGCAGGGTTTGTCAGGTAAGGTCTATGTGGAGCCAGGATCAGGGCAGGTTCATAAAACAGGGTGTGTCTGTTGAGATCTGAAAAGTCATAGTCTAGCTTGGGCAAGAAGAAACAAATGTGTTGGATGAGGTATGAGCAGCTGAGGTGTGAGGTACAGGTAGGCAGAGTTGATCCACCAGGTACAATCTCGGGAACCATGATCAAATGCAGGTATGGAATGCTGGCCCACCAGGTGCAGTCTCAGGAGCCATTATCAAGCACAAGTAGGCAGAACTGGCACACCACATGCAGTGTGATGACCCAAGGTCAGGCTCAGGTAGGTAGAGCTGGCCTGCCAGGTATGGTCTGAAGAGATGGGGTCGTGTACAGGTAGGTAGAGCTAAGGTTTTAGGTACAGTTTGAGGAGCCAGGGTCAAAGACTGGTAGGTAGAACTGGCTGGCCGGGTGTGGTCTTAGAACCCAGGGTTAAGTACAGGTAGGTAAAGCTAGCCACTCAGGTGCGGTTCGAGGAGCCAAGGTCAAGCACAGGTAGCTAGAGTTGGTCCACCAGAGGCAGTGTAAGGAGCCCAGGCCGTGCCAAAGGTAGGTAAGGCTAGCCTTCCAGGTCCACTCTGAGGAGTCAGGGTTAAGCACAGGTAGGTAGAGCTAACCTTCCAGGTATGGTCTGAGGACCCAGGGTCAAGCTAAAGGTAGGTAGAGTTGGACCACCAGGTGCAATGTAAGGAGCCCAGGTCAAGCACAGGTAGGCAGAGCTGGTCCACTGGGTGTGGTCTGAGAAGCAAGGGTCAAGCACAGGTAGGTAGAGCTGGCACACCAGGTGCAGTGTAGGGAGCCTGGATCAAGCACAGGTAGGCAGAGCTGGTCCACCAGGTGCGGTCTGAGAAGCAAGGGTCAAGCCAAAGGTAGGTAGATCTGGCCCACCAGGTGTATGTAAGGAGCCCAGGTCATGCACAGGTAGGCAGAGCTGGTCCACCAGGTGTGGTCTGAGAAGCCAGAGTCAAGCCAAAGGTAGGTAGAGTTGGCCAATTAGGTGCAAAGTAAGGAGCCCAGGTCAAGCACAGGTAGGCAGAGCTGGTCCACCAGGTGCGGTCTGAGAAGCCAGAGTCAAGCCAAAGGTAGGTAGACCTGGCCCATCAGGTACAAAGTAAGGAGCCCAGGTCAAGCACAGGTAGGCAGAGCTGGTCCACCAGGTGCGGTCTGAGAAGCAAGGGTCAAGCCAAAGGTAGGTAGATCTGGCCCACCAGGTGCATGTAGGGAGCCCAGGTCATGCACAGGTAGGCAGAGCTGGTCAACCAGATGTGGTCTGAGAAGCAAGGGTCAAGCCAAAGGTAGGTAGAGCTCGCCCACCAGGTGCATGTAGGGAGCCCAGGTCATGCACAGGTAGGCAGAGCTTGTCCACCAGGTGTGGTCTGAGAAGCCAGGGTCAAGTACAGGTAGGCAGAGCTTGTCCACCAGGTGTGGTCTGAGAAGCAAGGGTGAAGCCAAAGGTAGGTAGAGCTGGCCCACCAGGTGCATGTAAGGAGCCTGCGTCATGTACAGGTAGGCAGAGCTGGTCCGCTAGGTGCGGTCTGAGAAGCAAGCGTCAAGCCAAAGGTAAGGTAGGTAGAGCTGGCACACCAGGTGCATGTAAGGAGCCCGGGTCATGCACAGGTAGGCAGAGCTGGTCCACCAGGTGTGGTCTGAGAAGCAAGGGTCAAGCCAAAGGTAGGTAGATCTGGCCCACCAGGTGCATGTAAGGAGCCTGGGTCATGTACAGGTAGGCAGAGCTGGTCAACTAGATGTGGTCTGAGAAGCAAGTGTCAAGCCAAAGGTAAGGTAGGTAGAGCTGGCACACCAGGTGCATGTAAGGAGCCTGCGTCATGTACAGGTAGGCAGAGCTGGTCAACTAGATGTGGTCTGAGAAGCAAGTGTCAAGCCAAAGGTAAGGTAGGTAGAGCTGGCACACCAGGTGCATGTAAGGAGCCCGGGTCATGCACAGGTAGACAGAGCTGGTCTACCAGGTGTGGTCTGAGGAGCCAGGGTGAAACACAGGCAGGCAAAGCTGGTCTGCCAGGTATAGTCACTGCAGGAGGCCTGAGGTGTTACGGTTGAATACAGGTAGGTAGAGTTGGCTCCTTCAGGAGTTGGATTCAGGCAAAGGTATGTACCCCTGGGTCTTTGTGGTGATACCTGAAGAACCAGGGTAAAGCCTAGGCGGGTAGAGCAGCTTCTCAGGTCAGGTCCACAGTACTGGGGTCCCTACAGGTAGGCAGAATACTGTGGGTCTCACAGGAGGTCCACGGGCCCTAAGTTAGACGTGAGTAGGTAGATAGGGCTCTCTTAAGCAAGGACTTTGGAGCTAGAGGTATGTACAACTGGGGACTTGCAGGTGAAGTCCTCGAGGAATGGTTCAAGCTCAGGTGTGTTGACCTAGGTCTTAGAGGGTAGACCTGGGGAGCGTGGGTCAGTCACAAGTTGGTAAAAGAAACTACATCTCTCACGTGTGGTCTGTGGAGCCAGTTCAGAGACAGGTATACAGAGATGTTCCTGTCTGATGAGGTCTGAGGCTGCTTACTGAGGTCATTGATGCTGGGGTTAAGCAAAGATTGGCAGTGGCAGATCTGTCTGTGAGACGTGAAAAGCTGAGCCAGACACAGGATATAGACTGCCAAGTTCAGGCATGTATAAACAGAGCTGGTCCTCCAGGAAGGTGTGAGAAATCCCATTTGAGTTCAGGGAGGTGGACCCAGGTCTGTCAGTTGAGGTGCGAGGGGTCAGGGTTTGGCGCAGACAGATATGGGAAGCCTGGTCATCAGCTGAGATGTCTGGAACCTGTGTCTGACACTGCAGTGTGAGACTCTGGCATTGGACACAGGCAGAGCTAGGTCTCCCAGTGAAGCCATTGCATCCATACCCAGTGCTGGTATGCTTACCTGCTTTTGTGAGTATGGACACAGGGTCAGTTTGGCAAAAGTGTATAAACATAGTCTTAGGTGGGTTCTTGCCACCAGGTTCAGACACAAAGGTATCCCTGGGCTTGTTAGGTCAAGTGGGTGGGGAAGGGTCTGGCCCAGAGATGCATGATTGGTTTGGCTGTCCAGGCCTGAGGGAGGTGGGTCAGACACAGGTGGGACATTTGGTGGTAGGATTAGGCACAATTAAGTGGGGAGTGTGGGCTCATCAAGAGAAAGCCATAGTCATTGTAGGTATCTGTAGCTGGGTCTGCCTGGAGATGTCTGGGGAGCCCTTGGGATCAGGTAGGACAGGCAGAATGCCCTGATCCAGGTCAGCTACCTGTTCTCAGCACCCTGGTTGGTTGCCCGAGGAACTGTAACCAGTCCAGGGTATGGTCTTTGGCATTGTGTTCTGGTTAGCATAGGGTCTGAGTTGCCTAAGTGAAGAAAAAGTTAGAATTATACCCGGTTAGATCAGGTGAGGTTTGGGGGACTGGGGTAGTTGAGGCACAGAACGTCAAACTGACTGAGGAGCTGCATCTATAAGATATGGTCTGGGAGGCCCACTGCAGAGCTAAAGACCTATAAAGGGGAGGTCTAAAGACCTGTGTCTGTAGATGGAGGGCTCAAAGGCTCAGGTCAGACAGTGTTTGGCATTGCTTTGCTCTCCCAAAAGTGAGATCCGAGAACTTGATCTCAGCCAGGGTCGGCAGCCGGGACTCTTCAGTCTATGGGCTGGCTGGCTGCTCAGACTCAGTTTCTAGAACTGAGTCGGTTATGTGAGATCTGCGAGCCTGTGTCAAGCATGATGTGGTCTATGGGACTGTCTGTCAGGTGAGGCTCCCCCAAACCTGGACCCTTTCCAGGTAAAGTGTTTGGGGGAACCGTAAGTGGTTTGCTTCCATTCTTACCTCCCCCACAGACTCTTCTCACTTCTCCACCCTTGCCTCCCATCTTTGACCCTCCAGTCCACACTCTTTCCTCTTCTGGATTGTGCTGTGCTTCCTCCTGCCCAGCCTTTCTTAGTGGGCTTCCAGGAGAGAATTAAGCCCTAACATCCAAGACATCCATCGGCTATAATGCATTAACCTCTCTCTTTGCATCCAGAAGGGTACTAGCCTTGAACCCTTCGGAGAATTGAGAAATTAAATCACTTAAATCGTTTTCTTTTTTTCTTGCTTTTTTTTTGGTGGCTGGCTGGTATGGCTCAAATCATTTTCTGTGGGGCTTAATTCTCTCACTATTGAGAAAGGCTGCTCTTGCCACAGGACCTTTGCATGTGCTGTTCTGGCTGCTGGAAAGCTGCTTCTCCAGTGCTTCTCTGGATAATGCCTGCTCATCCTTCAGTTCTAGGCTCAAGCACCCCCCAGATTCCTTTTATAATTGGTCTCGGCAGTGTGTTCCCTTTCTCCTGAGCACTTGTTTCTCAGTTTCATGTTTGTTAGCATGATGATTTAATTTACATCTCTCCCCACTGGACTGTTTCCATTGCCTGTGCTAGGAATGTGGTGGGTGCTCAATAAACGGTTGTTAGGAGGAAGTGCATGGAGTCCTGAGGATTTTTTTTTTTTTTTTTTTAAAGATGACCGGTAAGGGGATCTTAACCCTTGACTTGGTGTTGTCAACACCACGCTCACCCAGTGAGCAACAGGCCATCCCTATGTGGGATCCGAACCCGGGGCCTTGGTGTTATCAGCACCACACTCTCCCGAGTGAGCCACGGGCCGGCCCGAGTCCTGAGGATTTTGATGATACAAAGTGAAGTCTACAAGTGTAGCATAAGAAGGTACAGTGTGAATGGTAGGCCTAAGTGTGTTTTGGGGCTGAGGCTGAGAAGGTCTGTTAAGCCCAGGTATGAGCCCCTGGGCCTGTCAGTGTCCTGGGGGAAGGGGGGGTGGCGAGAAACAGGTATGAGGTTCTGGGTCTATCAGTACAGCTTGAGGAGTCAGGAATGGGCATAGTTATGAGGCGCTGGGTCTGTCAGTGTCAGGGGGGGGCAGGGCCAAGCCCAGGTATGAGGCATTGGGTCTGTCAGTGCCCCAGGAGGCCTGACCAGACATGGGTATGAGACTCGGGGTCTGTCAGTGTGTGAAGATGCAGCCTAGCACAGGTAGGAAGTGGTGGGTTTTTCATTGTCCAGGGAAGTGTGCCCAGCACAGGTATGAGGTACTGGGTGGGTGTTCAAGGAGTTGGGTTGGGGCATGGGAATGGAGCTCTGGGTCTTTCAGTGTCTGAGTAGGCTTGGCCAAGTCCAAATAGGTACTAGGTTTTTCTCTGTCCAAGGAGGTTCAGGACCAGGCATAGGTAGCAGGTGCTGGGTCTTCTGTTGTCCAAGGAAGTATGTCTGGGCACAGTATGACATGCTGGGCCTTTCAATCTGAAGAGGCAAGCTGTGGCACAGGTACAAGGCCCTGGGTCTCTCAGTATCCAACGAGGCCAGGCCAGGTGCAGGTATGAGGCACTGATCTGTTAAGTGTCTGAGGAAGCAGATAAGGTACAGGTCAGAAGCCCTGGGTCTGTCAGTGTCTGAGGAAGCGGACTAGGTACAGGTATGGAGATAGTGGGTCCCTCTGTCTGAGGATGGGGGACACCCTGGCACAGTATGAGATGGTGGGTCTTGCACAGGTATGAGGTTCTGGGTCTGTCAATGTCTGAAGAGACAGACTAAGCATAGGTATGAGACTCTGGGTCTGTCAGTGTCCAAGGATGCAGATGAGACACAGTAATGAGGCTGTGAGTCTACAAATGTCTGAGGAGGCAGGTATGAGGTGCTGGGTCTGTCAGTGTTCAGCAAGGCCCGGGTACAGACATGAGGCTCTGATCTGTCGGTGTCTGAGGAGCTGGACTAGATACAAGTATGAGGCGCTGGGTCTGTCAGTGTCTGAGGAGGCGTGCATGGCACAGGTATGAGGCGCTGGGTCTGTCAGTGTCTGAGGAGACACAGTAGGCACAGATGTGAGACTCTGGGTCTGTCAGTGCCTGAGGAAGTGGGCCAGGCACAGGTAAAGGCGCTGAGTCTGTCAGTGTCTGAGGAGACGGGCCAGGCATGGGATGAGGTGTTGGGTCGGTCAGTGTCTGAGGAGGTGTGCATGGTGCAGGTATGAGTCTTATCAATGCCTGAGGAGACAGAGTAGGCTTAGGTATGAGATCCTGGGTCTGTCAATGTCTGAGGAGACAGGCCAGGCACAGTTATGAATGACTGGGTCTGTCAGTGTCCAAAGAGGTCCAGTACAGGTATGAGGCTCTGTTTTGTCAGTGTCTGAAGAGGTGGGGCCTGGTCCAGATATTAAGCTCTGGCTCTGCGAGGGTCTGAGGAGACAAGGCCAGCCATGGTAAGATCCTCAGTTGAGTCTTGTGGCTCTGGTCAGTCCTGTGTGTAGTCCGCCCTGTTGGTCAGCCCAAAGAGTCACCAGCGCCTGGCTGCTGTCTTGCTTCCCAGAGGTGGGTTGAGCCCAGGCCCTCCGAGATGCACTTGTGGAAGAGCAGTGCTCTCTGGGGACAAGTTTTATGGCAGGAGGGAGGGGGGCGGGGTGTGCCGGCCCTCCCTCAGCACCTCTTCTTGTCTCTCCTAGTGGGTAGGAGGACGCTACTCGCTGTGGTCAGCCATTGGACTCTCCATTGCCCTGCATGTGGGTAAGTGTGTGTTTGTGTGTCTGTGTGTCTGGCAGCTCCTGTGGGAAATCATGTTGCAGTCCAAGGTCAGGGGTGGGCGGCTCATGTCCCAGAACACCTTGCTGCTGACTTGTTCCTTGGCTGGAACATTTCCCTCAGGTCAGGAGGGGAGGCTAGAGTTTCTTTTGGGTTTGCAGGTTGGCTCTTCTCTCTGTCTCTCACAATTGCAATCCTGTTGGTCTCCCATTCCAGGCAGAGTTAGATCCAACTTTGCATTCAGGGCTGAATCTGATTAGAGTGGCTTTCTGCAGGCCCAAGTCCTCCCAGGTCTTGTTTCTTCTGGCTCCACATCCAGCCTTTCCCTGATTCCAGAAGAAGCTGCGCTCACTGCCAGGAGGGCGCAGGGCATGGCTATTTCTGCTGACATTGCTTTTATGTTGCAGGTTTTGACAACTTCGAGCAGCTGCTGTCAGGGGCTCACTGGATGGTGAGTGCTGAGGCTTGTGTTCTCTGCAAAGTCCTGGCCAGAGACATGTGTGTTGGTCCAGCCCCCTTCCTCTCTGTCTCCCTCCTTCCCTTCCCAGCAGCTGCTCAGCTCCCACCCACCCTCCTATTTAGGACCAGCACTTTTGCACAGCGCCTCTGGAGAAGAACGCCCCTGTCCTGTTGGCTCTGCTGGGTATCTGGTACATCAACTGCTTTGGGTGTGAGACGCAGGCCCTGCTGCCCTATGACCAGTACCTGCACCGCTTTGCTGCCTACTTTCAGCAGGTACCAGCCGCCAAGCCAGGCCTGGGAGTCAGCAGGGCCTGTGGGGACCCGGGAGGCCCAGGAGCCCAGAAATTCTTTGCCACATTGCCCTAGGGCATGGCCAAGGCCCACCTCTGCTCCCTGTCTCATGACGAATCTTTGTAGCCAGAGTTTTTTGTAACTCCTGATTAGCAGCTGAGTTTGACCACCATGGGAGGGCATGATGGGTTATCATGGTGCCCTGGCCAGTCAGGTCCTGGCTTGGCTCAGAGCATGTATCTCAGCTGAGGACATCACTCTGTGTGCCTGCCATAGGGTAGGGCCACGAGCTGGGACCCCCTATGACCTGCACTGCCTTTGTCCCTCCAGAAAAGCAAGTTGACACCCAGTTTGTGGTGTCTGTTTGGGCTACACAGCCCTCTGCCCTCACTGGAGTCTCCAGAGCCCTCAGAAACTAAGCAGTGCCTTTTTGGGTCAGATTCTCTTCCAGAAAGCCCTTTCACTTCTTTCCCTCTTTTGTTAAGTACAAACCTGGTCCCTGCCCTGCAGCCCTTGAAGTCCTTTGGGCAGGAACAGCAGACTTTTACCAACACCTAAAGGTGAATCCTGTGATTGAAGGAGGGGCCAAGGCCTCCCAAGGCCCAGCGTCTAGTTGTGGTAACAGCCCTCAAAGGCTGTACACTCTGTACCCCACCCTGCCCCTTCCTTAAGAAGTGAGTTGAAGATTTTATGACAGGTTTTGTTTTTAGGAGGTCCTCCCCTGACCTCTAGTCCCACCTTCTCCTGGTCCTGGGTCCTTCCTGCAGAGTGGTCTAAGCCAGAAATTTTGGGAATCCTGTGTCCTGAGGAGGAAGAGCATCATACCTGTGGGCACACATACAAAGGTCCACCTCACAGGGACAGGCCAGGGCAGGTATGCCTGGTACATCTCAGGAAGGACCTAGGCACAGTGCATGAAGGGGCAAGAGTTGCAGGTACAATGCTGGGTTTTTTTCCTCATCCTAGGGTGACATGGAGTCAAATGGGAAGTACATCACCAAGTCGGGCATCCGTGTGGACCACCAGACAGGCCCCATTGTGTGGGGGGAGCCAGGGACCAATGGCCAGCATGCCTTCTACCAGCTCATCCACCAAGGTAGGACCCATCTGGCCTGGGCAGGAGTAGTGCTGGGAGGGCAGGGACCTGCCAGCGGATATTTCTCACTTAGGTCAGCACTCTCGTGAGTGCTCATGGACTGGGGTTGTATAGGTGACCACAGTGCTCTTCACAGGCACCAAGATGATACCCTGTGACTTCCTCGTCCCGGTCCAGACCCAGCACCCAATACGGAAGGGTTTGCATCATAAGGTAAGATCCCCCATCTGGACCTTTCTCACACTTTCTTAGGCTCACATTACACCCAGGTCTTTTAAGATCTAATGCATTGAGCAGCAGTTATATTAGTTTTCTATTCCTGCTATAACCAATTACCCCAAACTTAGTGGCTTAAAACCACACCCATTTATTAACTCAGAGTTTCTGCTGGTCAGAAGTCCAGCATGCTCTGCTGTATCTGCTTAGCTGAAATCAAGGTGTTGGCAGAACCGTGTTCCTTTCTAGAGACTGTAGAGGAAAATCCTTTCCTTTGCTCATTCAAGTTGTTGGCAGAATCCATTTTCCTGTGGTTGTAGGACTGAGGTCCAGTTTCCTTGCTGTTGGCTGAGGGTTGTTCTCAGTTTCTAGACACTACCTTCATTCCCTTGCTTCTGGCCCCCTTCATCATAGAAACAGCAATGGCAGATTGAATCTTTCTCAAGATTCGATCCTCTCTTGCCACTTCTATCACATCTCTCTGACTGACCCATTTACCGACCTCTCCTACTTTTAAGGGCCCATGTAATTAGATTGGGCCCATTGGATAATCCAGGAAAATCTCCCTTTTTTAAGATCCGTAACTTTAATTCCATCTGTAAATTCCTTTGCTATGTAATATAACATACCCAGGTATAACAGCAGGGGTCAGAGTTCATGGAGCCAGGATCTTGCCTGTTATAACAGCAAATGGGAAAACCATCTAGTTCACAAACCTAACAGATTCCTTGAAGAGAACTTATTGTGCCTTCTCTTGGGTGTTCAGAGCAGCATAGGGTTACTGTGGGCACAAGCTTTGGAGTCACTGACCTGTGGTTGAATTCTCATTCTACCCCTCTCTAGTTCTGTGATCCAGCTTTATTGACTTGAGGTGGGAAAAAAGAGAGATGATGCCCTTAGGATCTTGTAAGATAGGTGTTGGTAGAGTTGTTAGCAGGACCATTGGCAGATAATGCATATTCCTTAAGGAGTAGTTATCACTGTTAGCCTTTTGGTGTCATCAGATGTGCCCTCCTATCCACCCTCACTCCAACTGAACTATGTAGTGGGTGACCCAGGCTGGGACTAACACCAACTGAGAAGTGCCAGGTGGTCTCATCTCTGCCTGAAGCTCAGGTAGTGCTTTCAGGAATAACTGGATGTCTCTCTTGTCAGATCCTCCTGGCCAACTTCTTGGCCCAGACAGAGGCCCTGATGAAGGGGAAATCGACAGAGGAGGCCCGAAAGGAGCTCCAGGCTGCAGGAGGGAGTCCAGAGGACTTTGAGAAGCTATTGCCACACAAGGTCAGCACTCCTCCTGTAGTCGGCTTTGGGTGGCATGCTAGAGTTGGAGGGAGGACGTTGTGGGGACAGGGGCTCATGGCATGCCTGGCTTCTCCTATACAGTGGGAGGGTCTGTCCTCCCAGTCCTGGATATCCCAGCCTCTGGGGTAGGATGTGCTTTCCTTCTAGGGTTTTGGGGATCAGGACTAACCTGTTGACATTCCTTGGTATGTTCTGAAGGTCTTTGAAGGAAACCGCCCAACAAATTCTATTGTGTTCACCAAGCTCACACCATTCATGCTTGGAGCCTTGATTGGTGAGTGAGTAGGAGAAAGTACTGGCTTGGGTTAGAGGTAAGTTTGGCTGGGCTGGTGGAGCCCTAATGTGTACTGTCTGCCACTTCTGCAGCCATGTACGAGCATAAGATCTTCATTCAGGGCATCATCTGGGACATCAACAGCTTTGACCAGTGGGGGTGAGTTGCTGACTCGGGAGGATGGGGACTGCCTGTGGGTTGTCTTGAGGATTTCACTGGCAATGCTCGAACCGTCCTCATGTTATTCTTCCTCTCCTTCATGGCAGAGTGGAGCTGGGAAAGCAACTGGCTAAGAAAATCGAGCCTGAGCTTGACGGCGACACTCCAGTGACCTCTCATGACTCGTCCACCAATGGGCTGATCAACTTCATCAAGCAGCAGCGTGAGGCCAGGACCCAGTGAACGCACGCGCCACTGCAGCCCCTGCTGTGGTCGGCCCGTCTCGTCCACCCTCAGAGTCCGAACTGCATGGTCCTGCCTCTCCCCGCCCAGAGCACCCTCTGGTGGGAGCTTGAACCACAGTCCTTTGGCGGAAGCTGGTCTGGAATTGCCACCCCCGCCTCCTGAATTCATGTCCGCTCTCCCTCTGTTTTATAATTTGCTGAAGTGTTTTAGTGCAGCTGATTTTTCTGACCCACGCTCACATTGTTGACATCCCAGGCAGAAAAATAAAGATGCCACAAAGGAAGTTGTAGACTCAGCCTCTTATTGTCTCCTGAGATGGTGCTTTATGCAGTGTTCTGAGTGTCCACTAGGTGGAATGCTGTCCCTTGGTTGACATGTGACTAAAAGTGGTGAGCAGGTCTAGAGTGGAGGAGGGTCCCTTGAGAAGAGCGTGGTGGGGTGGGGCACAGTCAAGGGCAGGGGGGCGACGTGGCCTCTAATCAAAGCCCAGCTCCACCTCCTCCCACTCCTCACCTCTGTGACTGGAGACAATGTAAACATCTCTTGTCTGGAGAGCTTTAAAAACCACATGAGATTATGTCTGTTTTGGGTGAATTACTGGCCAAGATCAAGGGTGACAACCATCTCTTGGCCAAATGTTCAGTTAATTCTGACCTTTTATAAGGTAGACATTGAAAACAGGATATTTTAACAAACTGCCCTTTTATCTTCTACTCAAGATATTAAATAGTATTTTTGGCCAATTAAACAGAAAAGGAATTTTCTTTTCTTTTTTTTTTTTTTTTTGTCTTTTTCCGTGTCCAGCAACG
>NW_007727200.1:189789-221120 GCF_000696425.1 Galeopterus variegatus | reverse complement strand
TTTTTCCGTGTCCGGCAACGGATTGCAACCCTCAGTGTTGCCCCCGTACCGGACCAGGGACCGGCAACGGGATTGCAAACCTCGGCGTTGCTCCCGCGCCTCGCTCAGCCAGTGAGCGGGAACCGGTCCGTATGTGGGATCCGAACCCTCGGGTGGGAGCGCCACCGCGCTTCCCAAGCGGCGCACTACCCAGTGCGCCACCGGGCCGGCCCCAGAAAAGGAATTTTCTTAAAGAGTCGATGGGCAGAGTTGATGGGCAGGCTAGAGGCTGGGCTTTTAGCACCTACACTCCAGAGCATGATACAGAGTGATCTGTGTGGGGAAACTGCTGCTACTTTCACAAGACCCTCTTGCCCCCAACCCTGTCATCAGACCTGCCTTTGCCCCATCCTCTCCTGGGCCACGCACTTCTGAGTTGCACTCTGGCTTGGTCAGATGCCTTCCTCAAGATAGAGACAGCCATGATTAGTATTTTCTGCTCCTGTAAGAGGAAGGCAGACTGCATCCACAAAGACTTAAATCATAGAAAGCGACCTAATTATGGTATGTGACCATGCAGATGCAAAGTCTGCTAAAAATATACTTAAGAATTACTGGCACTTATCATCTTTCTGTTGGTGAAGTGATTTTTTGTGAGCTTTGTGTTTGTTTTGTATTTGGTTTGATTTTTGGTTCCAAAAGTGAATGCCCACTTCTTTCCCAACCTTTGTAGAGGTGACAGAAAGACTCTCTTTGACCATCAAGCTCTGTTGAGGCCCCTGCTGACCCACCTCTTTTCTTAATGCAGCTGACAAAAAGTGGAGGCCTTTTCCTGTCAGAGGCACTTCCTCTATTACAAAGGAGGAACCACAAAAAGTCTATAGAACGAGAGGAAGAGTAAAGGTAACAGAGACCCTCTAAACCTAACTTGGTTTCACATGAAGGATCTCTTAGTAGTGGGACCACTGTGCTCTTCTAGGCCAGCTGCCAAATCCCATATCTTCCCTATGCAGAAGGAACTGGCACATGTCAGTTGCCACAGGTCCCTTGGCTGTGACTTGTTCTCCTGCCCCTTATCACTGCCACTGTTACCACGTGGAGTTTCCACTTGTCCCCTGGCTGCTAGTGGTATGTCTTGAACAGCTAGGTCTTCAGTGTGAGACTGAAGCAGCTTTCAACATCTTCGTTCTATACTTCCTTAAATACAAATTACATCAACTTGCTGATTTGTGCGGGGAGGTCCAAACTGTACACAATCTTGAATTAAATCAGATACTTCACATATGCAATCAGTCTGGTTACATTGTTCCAAGGACTCCACAATAATGTGAGTGGTATATTTGATGTTAAATTGCCTCTGGAATTTCAGAATTGTTTGTGCATTATCCCCTTTGGCAGCAGTACTTAACATCTTCAGAATTCACCTTAAACAGTAAGCCTCCATGCTGCAGTCAAGAGGCCGTAGTAATAGGTAGTGTTATGAGGTAGATAGATATTGACGTTGGGGAGAGGCCAGTAACTAATGGAGGATGCCCTGCTGTGCTAGCAAGAATGAGAACTCTGATGTCTATTTCTTGCAATAATTAACAAATATATCTTGGGAAACATTAGCTAAAAATAACAATACATATCTGCCAAGTTATACAACTTCTTTTGCTAAATCTGATGTGAATACCAAGGTCAGACCTCACAGAGCCTTTTAAAGCTGTCAGGTTGGCAGAGTGAAAACCAGGAATAAACGGGTTTTATCTCCAAGTACTTGCTGGAGCTGGAGCTGAATATCACAAGGCTGATGCTTCCTCCTTTGACATGTAGATCTTTGAAAACATGTATTTCCTTTGCACACCAAGGTATGAATCCTGAATAGAGCTTTTGCAACATGGATCTTTTAAAAAAGTCAGGTTTCCAGGCCAGCCCGTGGCTTGGGAGAGTGTGGTGCTGATAACACCACGCCCACGGGTTTGGATCCTATATAGGGATGGCTGGTTAGCTCACTGGTTGAGCGTGGTGCTGACAACACCAAGCCAAGGGTTAAGATCCCCTTACCTGTCATCTTTTTTAAAAAAAGAAAAGTCAGGTTTCCAGGCCAGCCCGTTGCTTGGGAGAGTGTGGTGCTGATAACACCACGCCCACGGGTTTGGATCCTATATAGGGATGGCTGGTTAGCTCACTGGTTGAGCGTGGTGCTGACAACACCAAGCCAAGGGTTAAGATCCCCTTACCTGTCATCTTTTTTAAAAAAAGAAAAGTCAGGTTTCCCCCACCAAAATAAAATAAAATAGGGCTGACTAGTTAGCTCGGTTGGTTAGAGGGTGGTGCTAACACCAAGGTCCAGGGTTGCATTCCTGTACAGGCCAGCTGCTAAAAAATAAATAAAAAGTCAGGTTTATTGAGGTATAATTTACATATACAGTAGTCTCCTCTTACCCAGTTTGACTTTCTGTGGTTTCAGTTGCCCAGATCAACTAAGGTCTGAAAACAGGTAAGTTCAGTACAATAAGATTCTGAGAAAGAGAGAGACCACATTCATATAACTTTTATTACAATATATTGTTATAATTGTACTATTTTATTATTGTTAATCTCACTGTGCCTAATTTACAAGTTAAACTTTATTATAGATAGGAAAATATATAGTACACATAGTAAACAACATATGTTTGTATATAGGGTTCAGTACTATCTGCGGTTTCAGGTATCCACTGGGGATCTTGGAGTGGATCCCTGGCTGACAAGGGGGAACTACTGTAGTAAAATTCACCTTTCTTTGGTATTCAATTCTGTTTTGACAAATGTATGCAGATGTGTAACCACCACAATTGAGCTATACATATAGATCTGAAGTGAATACCAAGGTCAGACTTCACAGAGCCTTTTAAAGCTGTCAGGTTGGCAGAGTGAAAACCAGAAATGAACTGGTTTTATCTCCAAGTACTTGCTGGAGCTGGAGCTGAAAATCGCAAGGTTGCAATTGCACTCCTCTGACTTTTTGTGTCTGGCTTCTTTCACTTGGCATGATGCTTTTGAAATTCACCCATGTGAATTTAAAAACTCGTAAAAACTATTTGTGGAAAATTTCAAACATATAAAAGTAGTATTAAAATAGTATAATAAACCTCCTTGTGCCTAGCACAAAATTTCAACAATTACCAACTCATGGTCAATCTTACTGCATCTACATCCCCTCCAATTACGTTGTAGCAAATCCCTGATATCATTTTATCTATCATCATTTTGGTGTATATCTCTAAAAATTAAGGACTTTCTTGTTTTTCTTTTTCTTGTGTTAACGATAGGTAACACCATTATCCCACCCCCAATTTTTATTTTCAGGTGAATATTTTTGGCAAGACTACTTCATAATAGATGGTGTGTACTTCCCGGCGCAGCGCATTAGGAGGCACGTAATGCCTGGGACTCCCGGATTTTAAATCCATGACACCAGTCGCCTGAGCTGCTCCAGCGCTTCTCATCAGCGTCTCAACATCCCGGAACCGACCCTAATAAGGGGGCGGGGCCGTTTCGCAAGTCTAGGCGGCGCGCGTGCGCGGAAAGGCGCACCATCTCGGCTGCCGTAGTTCGTTCTTTCAGTACGGCTTCCTGTCGTCATGGCGGCAGTTCGGAATCCTGTGCTGCTCGGCCTTCGAGACGCGGCAGTGTATGGCAGCCCCATGGCGCCGGGAGCCTGGACTGCTAGCAAGCTGGGCGGCGTTCCGGTGAGGGCGGGCGCCGGATTCGGGGTCGGTGGGCGCTGGTGAGGAGTACGGAGTGAGGGAGTGGGCGCGGCCCTGGGGCGGAGTCGGGGTCTGAACGCCTCCCCGGCCCTCAGGATGCCCTGCCCGCAGTAGCAGCGCCAAGGCCGGTGTGCGAACGCTGCGGGCAGCCGCTCGTCCTGGTCGTGCAGGTGTACTGCCCGCTGGAATGCTCCCCGTTTCATCGGCTGCTGCACGTGTTCTCTTGCGCCTGCCCCACGTGCGCCAGCGGCGGGGAGAGCAGGTAGGCAGAGAAGTCTCCGAGCTACCCCCGGAATGTTTTTTCCGAGTGGGCGGGAGCGGGGTGCTCACCTGGCTGTGACGGGCGGGTGGGCTGGCAGGGAGTTAGGGGTGGAACTCTCACGGCCGTTTGTCTTTACCCTGAAGGTGGAAGGCGTTCCGCTCTCAGTGTCTGCAGGTACAGGAGAAAGAGGCGCAGGACTTTCAGGTAAAGCGGTTGTGACGGACATATTATGCATTGCTGTAATTTGAGGATATTCTCTAGAATATCGTCTAGGACAAACTTTTAAGCCATGTTCTTTGAAGTACATTGGAATGGCTTTTGCTCTTTTTTCAGAACCATAAAATGCTGTTTTCTTAAGGTTTTGTAAGTGGTTTCTTTTTCTTTTCATTTTTACTTTTAGTTTATTTTTATGGTTTCTAACTCCTTTGTTAAAAGGAGTTAAAAGGACATGGAGACTTCCTCCTGGATTTAACTTTTTAAATTGTAAATTGACAGTTTATAATTGTATACATTTATGGGATACAAAGTGGTGATGTTATAATTAATGAATACAATGTGGAATAATTAAATCAAGCTAGTTAACATATCCATCACCTCAAATACTTAATATATTTTGTAAGAACATTTGAAATTTACTCTCTTAGCAACTTTTTTTTTTTTTTGGCGGCTGGTCAGTATAGGATCCAAGCCTGTGACCTTGGTGTTATAAGGCTGCACTCTGACCAGTTGTCTCTACAGTTTTGAAATGTACAATACTCTATTAACTATATTCACCACACTGTGCAGTAAAACTAAAAAAACCCCGAGCATTCCCTTTCCCCTACCCCCATCCTCTGTAAGCACCATTCTACTCTATTTCTATCAGATCAATTTTTTCAGATTCTGTGTATGAATGAGATCATGTGGTATGTGTCTTTCTGTGCCTGGCTTACTTCACTTAACATAGTGTTCTCCAGTTCCATCCATGTTGTCACAAATGATGGAATTTTCTTTTTTAAGGCTGGAATAGTATTCCATCATGTGCATAGTTATTTCTTTTAATTTATATTGAAGGTCTTGAGACACATACTTTACTGCTTTTTCTGTTTGGGAAAATGTACAGATGTATACATATATGTGGTTGTGTGTAATATGTATATATATGTTTAGATAAATATACTTACTATTATGTGTATGTATGAATGTATATAACAAACATTTTTAATAAGAGTAAATCCAAATATATTGAATTGAAGAGTCAGGCAAGTTGGTAACTGCAGTGAAAAATAAAGACTCCTTTGCCTGTAAATGCCTCTATATATACACTGAGTTCTTGATATGTGCCAGGCACAGTACCAGCAGTACCAAGAATAAGATGATCATGGTGATATTTGCCAACATATGACAGGATTCAATTGCAGATAATAGAAAAGCACTTTAACTCTTTTAAGCTGAGACAGACTTAACACAAAGAATTAGGTTTTTACTAACTAATTGGATAGGCTGGAGGAGGTGAGTCCAGGAATGACCTCCAGAACCACACCTCAGAACTGGCCTGCCAAGGAGCTGCTGTGCTCCCTCTACTGCAGTCAGGAAGCTTAGATGTGGTCTGGTGAACTGGAAGCTGCCCTTGTCACAGAACTGTTGGCTCCAGAGCCTTGCTCTATCCATATCTACAGACTGGCTGTCTTTTGCTTCATGGCCTTTCTTTCTACTTTACTCTCTCCAGTTTGTCTGTCTCTAGTGGACCTGATTAGCAGACCCCTGATATATCTGAAACCCTAGCTGCTGAGAGTCTGGGAAATGTAGTTCTTTCCTTTCAGTCGCTGAGTACATGAAGTATAACAGAAAGATTTTGGAACAAATTAAGAAAACACATACTACATCTGCCATACTGCCCCTGAAAAGGAAAGACATATATTTAAGTCACCTCCAACCTGCTTTTGAATAGGTGTGGTTCAGGAAGTTGAATTGGAGTTGCCAGAGGGGAAGGGGCTGGTGTGAAGGCTCCCTCAGGAAAAAGAAGGGATGGATGGCTGAAGCCAAAAGAATAGATGAAATCTCCCAGGTGTGCTTGGACCTCATTCACTGGGATATTCTTCCAGAAACAGGAAAATGGCCTTGCAGCTGAGGACTGGTGTGAAGGTGCAGATGACTGGGGAAGTGACAGTGAGGAGGCACCTCCACCACAGCTTACCTTGGATTTTGGAAATGATTCCAGCAGTGCCAAAGATGTAGACTGGACTGCCCAGCTCCAAGACCTCTGCCTGCAGGATGCTTCCGTGGATGCTACTTGTCTTGCACCTCCTGGGGAAGGGATGGCCTTGCCCACTGTAGTGCCACAGTTCCTGCCCTACTACATCTCTGTGGTAGAGGAGGATGATTACAGGGACTTTGTCAGTCTAGATCATGCCCACAGCCTTCTGAGGGACTATCAACAGAGAGAAGGAATTGATATGGAACAGTTGCTTTCCCAAAGGTGAGAATGTGTGCTGCTGAGGTTGAGAGGTGACTTGATCAGGAAGCTGCCATAGTAGGTACCCTTTGGTTGCCCCAGTTACCTGGGGAAACTTTTTCAGGCAGAACTTGTATGTGAATGACCTTTCTGCTTCACTCCTCTTGGATAAGAAAGGGATTCAGAGACAAGGGGTTCCCCTTATCAGCCAACCTTGAATTAGCTTGAAAACACTTTGCTGTATTTATAAGTGCCCTTGAGAAAATGAATGAAGATGAACAAGCAGAAGTTAGAGATGCCATATGTTTACAGAAGATGTGTTCACTATCTCTCTGGTTTTCTTTTCTATTTTTAAATGTCTTTATAGCAGAGACAGATGAGTTAGAAAAGTGCCATTTGTTTATTGACTCTTTGCTGTGCCTCCAGAACTGGTCCAGGATCTTGGAGATCCTTCCATATCCTCAGTTCTGACCTGTAAAATGGGAGTGATAGATATCTCTATTGTGTGTTTCATCAGATGATTGTAGGGGTCAAGTGAGAGAATAGATCTTGAAAGCCTTTATAAACCAAAAAACTGAAGAAGTAAGAATGATTATTTTTGCTTTTATAATAACAGAATTACAACAGGACATTTTTTTTTCCTTTTTGTCTTTTTTCGTGTCCGGCAACGGATCGCAACCCTCAGTGTCGCGCCCGCACCTCGCTCAGCCAGTGAGCGGGAACCGGTCTGTATGTGGGATCCGAACCCTCGGCGGGAGCGCCGCCGCACTCCCAAGCGGCACACTATCCAGTGCACCACCGGGCTGGCCCCACAACAGGACATTTAGAGAGACGACTCTGTTCTTTTTCAAAATTGTTTCACATGTGGCTGTTTCAGAATAATGTTAAAGGGGAGTACATGAAGACATGTTGGTGTTTGAAAATAATTTATGACAGAGTCAGTGGGCATAATGACTTTTTATTTTGTTTATTTATTTGGCTTATAAACCAAAAAAATTTATTGCTCACAGTTCTGGAGGCAGGAAGTCCAAGATCAAGGCAGATTTAGTTTTTGGTGAGGATCTGCCTCCTCATTTCTAGGTGGTACCTTCTTGCTGTATCCTCAGATGGCAGAAGGGGTCTGACTTTTTAAATTGTGAATAATTATCCCAGAGTTGAAAATGGCTTGGAAGAAGGGTGGGGCAATGGACTACAGAAAATCATTATATGCTATTAAATATACTTGATATTTAAACTGTACATGTATAACTTTGATAATTTTTTTTTAAAAAGAAAATTATCTTTTTTTCCTCTTGTAAAAACTGTAATTCTCTGGGCCGGCCTGGTGGCGCACTGGATAAGTACGCCGCTTGGGAAGCGCGGCGGCGCTCCCGCCCGAGGGTTCGGATCCCACATACAGACCGGTTCCCGCTCACTGGCTGAGCGAGGCGTGGGAGCAACACCGAGGGTTGCGATCCCGTTGCCGGTCCCCGGTCCGGTACGGGGGCAACACTGAGGGTTGTGATCCGTTGCCGGGCACGGAAAAAGACAAAAGACAAAAAAAAAAACAAAAACTGTAATTCTCTGGATGTAAACACTCAAAGGTGTTTTCTGCTTCTTTTTTTAGTCTTTCTAGTGATGGTGATGAAAAATATGAGAAGACCATAACTAAAAGTGGAGATCAGATGTTCTACAAATTCATGAAGAGAATTGCTGCTTGTCAGGAGCAGATTTTGAGGTAAAGGAGGCACATTTTATTGTGTTTTTTTAATTATAAAAGCAATACATGTTTTAGCCAGTTAGCTCAGTTGGTCAGAGCATGGTGCTTATAACACCAAGGTTCAGGGTTCAATTCCTGTACCAGCCAGCCTCCAAAAACAGAACAAAACAAAAAAAAGTAATACACCTTAGTTTGGAAAACACAGAAAAGTGTAATGACAAAACCAAAATCTACAATATTTCCAAAACCAAGAATGAACTACGATTTTAGTATAATACCTTCACTTGTCTTTTATGCATTTGTATACAAGCATGTATGTAGGTATTTATTTTATTTTTTTAGACTTTTAAAAATTTTTATTGAGTCTTAATTGATTATACGTATTTTGGGGATTCAATGTTGACATATGTTGATCAAATCAATATTACTAGCATATATATTGTTACAAATCATACTTACTCTTTATGCCCCTTGTCCAATCTCTCCCCATTCCCCTCTCCCTCCCCCCTCCCCCCACTGATAACCCTAGATTTCTTCTCTCCTTCTGAAAGAGTAATGGTTATTCTGTTGATTTGTTGCCTCAATGATCTGTCCAATGCTGAGAGGTGTGTTCAGGTCCCCCAGTATTATCATAGAGCAGATGCTGCTTCTGTCACTGTGGAATGGGCTTTGTGGAGAGAGAGATCCTCTTCTTTAAATAACATAATTTTCTCTTTTTCAATAAACATTTATTGATATTGAGGATTGTTCTATATTATTAAAAGTTTTTCAAAATACTTTTTTCTGTCTTTTTATAAACTTATGTAATACATTCTAAGGCTTAAAGATGTAAAAATGTATGCATATGCATGTACATATAAATACAATGAAATAATTCCAACCATTCCCATTCCCAGTCTACTCAGTTAACCACTGTGTCCTTTGAGTTTCTTTATAAGCAAATATAATTACATATTACTGTCTCCTGCCACCTTTTTTTTTAAATAGAAAAAGAAGCATTTTAGACACATTCTGTGTCCCGTTTAACTCCACACTATATCTGAGAGTACTGTATCTTTTCAGTATATTAAGGGCTTGTTAAAAAGAGAGAAAAAAAGCTTTTTACAGATTCATTAGCTCTTATCTGAAATAAGTGGGGCCAGAAATGCTTGGGTCGGATTTTTTTTTTTTTTTTTTAATATTTTCAGAATATATATCAGTTGAGCATTCCTAATTTAAAAATCTGAAATCCAGAATGCCCCAACGAACATTTCCTTGAGTGTCATGTGAGTGCTCAAAAAGTTTTGTATTTCGGAGCATTTCAAGTTAGGGATGCTCAACCTATAGTACTGTAGTCCCTTATATGTTTTCCCCTGTGGACCCGCCCAGTTCGAAGAATTTCTTTTCCTTCTTTTACAGTGGCCCTTATTCTGGATTCATTTAAAAATACAGTTTATGATACATTACATACAAAATATGTGTTAATTGACTGTTTAATGTAATTGATAAGGCTTCTGGTCAACAGTGGTTTATTAATAGTTAAGTTATTGGGGAGCCCAAAGTTATATGTGGATTTTTGACTGTGTTGAGGGGTTGGCGCCCCTAACCCCCATGTTGTTCAGGGGTCAACTCTATATTGTTTTTAGTTTTTACTACTTAGTACAGAGTTAAACTTCACTTGTGATTCCTGCATTCTAATTTTATTTTGTTTTCTCTTGTTTTAATTAGATATAGAAATTAGAGTTCTTATAACACACATCCGCTCATGAAAACATGCCCAAATTATGATACCTTCTGCAGAATTTTCGGATTGAACAAATGTTTATTAAGGCAGTGATTCTCAGAGGAGACCATCCCCTGGGAGGGACCCTTTGCCACCGAGACTCAGTGCCCACAGTGAGCCACTTGCTGCCAAAGGGCTGTGTTATCATATGCTGGGGTGAGAGGAGGACCAGTAACCACTGCCCTTGGTGCTGACCACAGAAGTGCCCATTCTGGTCATGGAGGCAGACAACACTATATGCTATGACAGGTGCCCAGCAGAGCTGTGAACAAGTATGTAGGAAGCACAGAGGAGGGGTCAAGGCCTCTGCCTTGGTGCATCAGGGAAGGTACCATGCAGGAGAGAGAGACTTGGGCCCTGAGCCCTGCTGGATGGACTAAAGAGCAAGAATGCTTCAGGTCAAAGAAGGATCACCTACAGACAGTAAAGACACTCAGATGTGTGGCAGGGGGTTGGGGGTGGGGAGAATTTAGTGAGCTAGATGTCATAGTGTCTGAAGTAAGCACAGCTTGATTGGAAGACTGTCCTTTCTCCTTTGATCCCACTGTCCCATGCCCTGACCTCTTTTAGGACACAATCTGTTGTCTTTCTTCCTTGTCAGACTGGGTGATCCCCATACTTGGTACCTAGCACTGTGGTTGGCATGGATCAGGTGCTCAACGTGAATTAAATTAATTTCTTACTAAAGAATTTGTACTTTATTCTGTGGCGAACGGATACAAGGATTTTGCATGGGAGTGATATGGTCCCTCTGAGATTAGAGAAAAAGAATCCAAGTGAGAGATGGCGAGAGTTTGGATCAAAGTAGAAGATATGGAAAGGAGCTTCTGTGGCGAACGGATACAAGGATTTTGCATGGGAGTGATATGGTCCCTCTGAGATTAGAGGAAAAGAATCCAAGTGAGAGATGGCGAGAGTTTGGATCAAAGTAGAAGATATGGAAAGGAGCGGATTAGTTCAATAGATATTTATTTATTGGCTGATGTTGGTGACCATTGGATATGAGAGTAAAAAGTAGCAAAGGTGGTTTTGAAGTTCTGGCTTGTGAAGTGGGTAAGTGTTGGGGCTATTCTGGAGATGGGGTTTTAGGAGGCTGTTATCTGGAGCGCAGGGGTCTTGTGTTTTTTAGGACTACAGAGTGTGTCCTTGCCAGTTTTATTTACATCTTTATAATTCTGTTTTGTCGTGTTTGGTTTTTTTTGGTGGCTGGCCAGTACTGGGATTGAACCGGGGATCTAGTTGCTGTGAGCACCACACTCTAACCAGCTGAGCTAACCTGCCATTCTTCATCTTTATAATTAACTCTTTGTTACTTATGAGATAATAGTTTTGATTTTATTTCCCATGTGCATGCTACTTTACAAGTTTTTTACAATGAAGACATATTATTTTGTAGTAAATAACTTTGAAGACATATTATTTTTGTAGTAAGTGCCTCACAATTGAATCTGAGGCCTCGAAGTACAAGGCTTTAGTCTTCCATGTCTAGTGTGGAGAAAGTCACTTAAAACGTTTTTCTTATCCTTAGTGCTCATCTCTAAAATGATGATGATGATGATACAACTACCTACTTCATGAGATTCCTGTCAGAATTATTTGAGGTATTTGAGGTGGTGATCATTCTGAGTCTGAAAATTTGAAATCTGGAATGCTCCAAAATCCAAAACTTTTTAAAAAAAAATTATTTATGTATTAATATATTTTTTTACATTCTAAGATGTTGTTGCAGAACAGTTGGGGAAGGTGGAGAAGGGAAAGGGGAAGGAACTAGGGTGGGAGCAGTAGGCAGGAGTGGGTCTTGGTCGAGGCCCATGGCACACCCCTCACAAAATCCAAAACTTTTTTTTTTTTTCCTTTTTGTCTTTTTTACTGACCGGTAATGGGATTGCAACCCTTGGTGTCGCGCCCGTACCGGGGAGGGGGACCAGCAACGGGATCGCAACCCTCGGTGTTGCGCCCACACCGCGCTCAGCCAGTGAGCGGGAACTAGTCTCCACATGGGATCCGAACCTTTGGCGGGAGCGCCGCCGCACTCCCAAGCAGCACACTCTCCAGTGCGCCACCAGGCCGGCCCAAAGTCCAAAACTTTTTTTTTTTTTTTTTTTTTAAAGATGACCGGTAAGGGGATCTCAACCCTTGGCTTGGTGTTGTCAGCACCATGCTCAGCCAGTGAGCGAACCGGCCATCCCTATATGGGATCCGAACCCGGGGCCTTGGTGTTATCAGCACCGCACTCTCCCGAGTGAGCCACGGGCCGGCCCCTAAAGTCCAAAACTTTTTGAGTGCCAGTATGACACTCAAGGGAAATGCTCATTGGACCATTTTGGATTTCTGGATTAGGGATGCTCAACCAATTAAGTAACTGCAAATACTACAAAATCCAAAAAACCTGAAATCTGAAATACCTCTGGTCCCAAGCATTTCAGGTAAGGGATACTCAACCTGTACTGGTTGTTGTTTGAAGTTCACTATGTTGCGTTTTGGGGAAACAGATGTGTAAGATCTGTTAGTAGTATTTGCATATATATGAATTCTCCATGATCTCAGGACAAAGATCTACTAAATTATCTGATTTCTGTAAATTTTTTGGCAATGAAGACAGTATATAACTTTTGTGCAGTGCACAGTACCCATATAGGTATGTACTTCACTAAGTCTTTGTTTAGTGGAGCCAACACCCTTTCAAACAAGGTAGGATGGAAAAGAGCCTTGGTCTTGGCATTAGAAGACTTGGCCTTGAACAGATGACTTTACCTTCATTTTCTCTTCTGTAAAATGGGCTTGATGCCTACTCTACAGTATGTTTGGAAGGATCAGTGAGGTAAAGCAAGCTAAGTCATCCTGCAGGTATCTATTGAGTGCTAGGCACTGTTATAGGGGCTACAGATACAGCAGGAAATGACACAAAGTTCATGTTCTTATAGACTTTATATTCCAGTGAGGAAGTTTAAAAATAACTAAATATGTATGATATCTGGAAGAGATGAATGAGGAAAATAGATCTATTTTAGTTAGGATGTCAGGGAGGCCTCAGGCAGTGATGTACCCAGCAGGTATAATATGTAAAAATAGGTAGCCACCTAGTCCAGACAAAGTGAGCAGAGTGAAATCAAATGGTCTTTCTCCCCTAATACCTAACATAAGGAATCTAAAAGGTAAAAGTCAGCCAAAAATACAACAAAAAACAAATAAATATTAAAAAGAAAATCACTTCCATTAATACTGAACTAAGGAAAGGTACTTAATACTGTAACACTCAAAGTGACAGCCTGGGAAATATCAGTAAATGTCTGGCCTCATAATATTTATTTGTGTAATTAATTTACTTTTCACAGAGAAAGTTACAGAAATTTCTGGTATGGTTAAGTATAAGTTCTAATCCTTTAGCTCTCTTCTTCCACCTCCGCTGAATACACTGATTAGTCTACAAGATCCTGAGAATTTTTAGTTAATAATCTTGAATCAGGAAAGAAGCAAACAGCAGGAGAATCTGCATCTTCAGATGTGAGGGATGATGGAACCAGCTGTTCCAAACAGTTGTGTGTGGTGGGATGGTGATGTGAGAATCAGGGATTGCCTCTTAGAAGCAAAGCTGCCAGCTTCCCTGATGAATTAGAGTAATCATCAGGTAGTCAAGGGCAGTTTCTCCTCCATTAAAGTGGGATTTCTCCCAACATAGAGCATTTTACACTATCTCAGAAGAAAAAGCAGAGCCCAGATGTTCTAATAAAGACTGCGTCCAGTCTCAGCAGAACTATGTCCCCACCCTAATTCCTTGTTTTACAACGTACATAAAAGTAGAAAAAATGGAAAATACTCTTGGAGAGTCATCTCAGATATGAGATGGGCAGGAAATCACTGAGAACCTCTGCACATCATTTCAGAGCAAATAGATTTGCTCCCATTAAATTGATTTCTCCCATTTAGTATTAGGCTAAATGAAAAGTAGCATGCCACCCATGTAATTATACTTTGGCCAGTAAAATTAAAGAAATGAACAGCATATTAAAAAATGAGCTGAAGATCTAAGTCTGGAAAAAACCCAGAATCCAAGGAACACATAATTCCCAGCACATGCTTCAAGATACAGAAGAACTTGATGTATAAGAAAATGAATTCAATAAACAAGTGCTCAAAGGTGAGAAAACAAAGTAATTATGAGATGAAAGGAAAAATGAATTGCTAAAGAAACTGACCACACAACATCATTACATATCTAATGCAAGTACTGATGTAGAGTAAAGACAAGCTAATTCCCTGAATGCAGAAGAAAGAGACAAATCAAAGCATCCAGAGAGGTATCTTTAGAGGATTGATAAAGATAATTATTATGAGGATAATTGGTGTCCAAAATAGAGAGCTCAACAGATGGATTAAAAATAATATTCAAAGATTTGGGCCGAGCCCGTGGCGCACTCGGGAGAGTGTGGCGCTGGGAGTGCAGTAGCGCTCCCGCCGCGGGTTCGGATCCTATATAGGGATGGCCGGTGCGCTCACTGGCTGAGCACGGTGTGGCCGGTCTCAAAAAAGGACAAAAAAAACCCCAAAAAACAAAGATAAACTAGGAAATTTCCCTCAAATAAGAACTAAATCTGCAAATATTAAAGTACATTGAGTACAAGAATGATTGACGGTGAGAGATCTAGCCTGGTGGTGGTTTTAAAAATATTCTTATTCTTTTACATTTTAACCATTCTAGTAGATGGTAGTAGTATTTCACTGTGGTTTTAATTTACATTTTCATAATACCTAATGATATTGAGCATCTTTTCATGTACTTATTTGACATACGTCTTCTGTAGTGAATATGTGTTTACATCTATTTTTAAATAGCTTTATTGAGGTACAGTTGACCTACGGCCAACTGCCCATACTTAAAATGTACACTTTGACAAGTTTTGATATATGTATATACCCATGAAATCATTACTACACTCAACGTAATAAAACATATCCATCACTCTTAGTAGTTTCCTTATACTTCTTTGTAAGTTCTCTCTTGCCCTGTCCCATGTCACTCCCACTGTCTTCAGGCAACCACTGATCATCTTTCTATCATACCTTAGTGCATTTTCTATAAATTTGTGTAAATGAAGCCATACAGCATATACTTTTTTTTGATCTGTTTTTTCCTCTCAGCATAATTATTTCAAGATTCATTCTTGTTGCATGTATCAATAGTTCATTCCTTTTTACTGCTATGTTGTATTCCGTTGTATGGATATACCACAGTTTGTTTATCCATTCACCTATTGATGGACTTTTGGATTATTTCCATCCAGTTCTTGGCTATTATATATAAAGCTGCTATGTACATTCAAGTACAGGTTTTTGTATGGACATATGCATTTATTTTCTCTTGGGTAAATACATTGGATTGGAATGGTTGGATCACATGATATGTATATGTTTAACTTTTTAATTAATCAAACTGTTTTTCCAAAGTGGTTATACCACCGGTAGTATAGTAGAATTCTTGTTCCTCCACATCATTGCTGGTACTTGGTATGGTCAGTTTTTAATTTTAGCCATTCTAGAAGGTATGTAGTGGTATTTCATTGTGGTTTTAATTTGTATTTCCCCAGTAGCTAAATGATGTTGAGCATCTTTTCAGGTGTTTGTTTTCCATCTGATTATATCATCTTTGTAAAAGTGTTAGTCAAAAATTTTTACCCATATTTTTTGGGGGCTATTTATCTTGTTTTTGAGTTGTTGGAATTCTCCATGTATTCGGGGTATAAGTTCTTTTTCATGTATATACATTTCAGGTATTTTCTCCCTGTCTGTAACTTTACTTTTTATTTTGGTGACAGCGTCTTATAAAGAGAACTCTTAAATTTGGATAAGTCTAACTTACCAGTTTTGTGTTTTTTTGATGGTTCATACTTCTTATTTCTAAGAGATTTCTGCCTAACTTAAGGTAACAAGGATTTTTCTTGTGTTTTCTTGTAGAAGTTTTAGTTTTAGCACTTGTGTTTTGACCTGTGATCCATTTTGAGGTGATTTTTATACATGGTATATGAGGGTCAGGGATCTTTTTTTCCCATATGAATATCCAGTTCTTATAACACCAGCTTTTATTTATTGCTAATTACTTTTGTCTTCTACCTTATCAATTACTGAGAGAGGAATGTCAAAGTCTCCAACTATGATTGTGGATACATCTTTTTCTATTTTTAATTCTGTCAATTTTACCTCATGCATTTTGGTGCTGTTTTAAGGTATGTGCATATTTAGGATTTTTATATTTATGTGATGACTTGATCCGATTATAATTATGATATGTTCCTATTTCTTTTTTGCGGGGGGGGCATAATGGAGACCTGAACCTTTGACCTTGGTTTATTAGCCCTGTTTATTTTTGATGATATTCCTTTGGGGTGTATTTTGTCTGATACTAATATATCAACATTACTAAGTTTCTTTTGTTTAGTCTTTATATGGTTGATTTTTATCCATCCTTTTACTTTCACACTATTACCTACTTTAAATATAGTGTGTTTTTCAAACATGTTATATATTCTGGTCTTGCCTTTTTATTCATGCTGACAGTTTGTCTTTTATGTAGAGTATTCAGTCCACTTAGTGCAATTATTGGTATTGTTAATTTTATCATTCTGCTACTGATTTTTTCTACCATTTTTTTTGTTTGTTTCTCTATTTCTTTGTGTTTTAATACTCTTTTCAATGAACTGAGTATTTTTAGTTTATTGTTTTATTTTCTTTCTTGACTTAGTTTAACTTTTTATATTGTTCTTTTAGGGTTTGCTTTAGTGATTTAACGTATATCTTTGACTTATTGTAATCTGTCTTCACATAATATTTTACTACTTTAGGTACTGAAAACCATACCACAGATTCCCATTTGTTCTTCACCTTCGCTTTGTGGTCTTGTTTTCATATATTTCACTTATTCTTTTTTTTTTTTTTTTTTTTTTTTTTTTTTGTCAGCTGGCCAGTACAGGGATCTAACCCTGGACCTTGATGTTATCAGCACTACCTGCTAACCAACTGAGCTAACCAGCCCACCCTATTTCACTTATTCTATATATGCTATAAATCTCACAATGTGTTATTATTTTTGCTTGAAATAGCCAGGTTTTTAAGAAAAATGTATATAAAATAAAAATGAAAAAATAAAAAGTCTGGCTGGTTAGCTCATTTGGTTAAAGTGTGGTAACACCAAGGTCAAGGGTTTAGATACCGGTAATGGCCAGCTGCCAGAAAAGAAAAAAAGATTATCAGAAGTTCTTTTGTATTTATCCACCTATGTACCCTTCCTTCATGTAAATATGAGCTTCTATGTGGAATTTCCCTTCTGACTGAAGAACTTCTTGTAAGACTTTTTTATTTTTTTGGTTTTTTGGTGGCTGGCCAGTACATTACTTTTTGTAATGCAGATTTGTCCGAGATGGTTTCTCATGTTTTGTCTGTCTAAAAATGTAGTATAATTAATATTTACTTTTTTCTTTTTAATACTGAAAAGATTTTGTTCCACTGTCTTCTTGCCTTTACTGTTTCTGTTAGAAATTAGCTGTAATTCTTGTTGTTGTTCTTTTATTTGTAATATCTTTTTTGCTTCTTGGTTTTTACCAGTTTGACTTAAGTATTTGTGTGTGTGTGTGTGTGTGTGTGTGTGTGTGTGTTAGTTGATTCTGCTTGGGATTTGCTGAGCTTTTTGGATTTGTGGGTTGATGTTTTTTCATTAATTTTGGGAAAATTTTGGCTATCATCTCTTGAAATATTTCTTTTATTCTACTCTTTCCTTCTTCTAGGATTCCATTTATTTGTATGGTAGACTGTTCGAAATTGTCCCATAGTTGTTAAATGCTTTTTTTTTTTTTTTTTTTTTTTTTTTTTTTTTTTTTTTTTTTTTGTATGGTAGACTGTTCGAAATTGTCCCATAGTTGTTAAATTTTTTTTTTTTTTTTTTTTTTTGGTTTTTACTTTTTGTTTCATTTTGGATAATTTCTATTTATTTTCCTCAAATTCACAGATTTTCTTAATTGTCATTTCCAGTTTGCTGTTAACTTTTATTAAATGAAATTCTTTATTTCTGATAGGGCATTTTCATTTCTAACATTTTTGTTTTAATCTCTTTTATTTCCATTTTTATGCCAAATGCCTTATCTGTTCATGCCTGTTCACCTTTTCTGCTAGGTTCTTTTACACACTTATTATTGGTATTTTAAAGTCCTTGTCCTTGTCCATCATCTTGTCTGTGGGTCTCTTCACATTGACTTTCTTTATGTGTTAACTTTTCCTGCGTCTTTGCGTATCTAGTAACTTTTTTATTGTTTACAAGAAATGGTTGGGCCGAGCCCGTGGCGCACTCAGGAGAGTGCGGCGCTGGGAAGCGCAGCAGTGCTCCCGCCGTGGGTTCAGATCCTATATAGGGATGACCAGTGCTCTTACAGCGCTCAATGGCTGAGTGCGGTGCGGCCGGTCTCAAAAAGGACAAAAAGAAAAAAAGAAATGGTTGAAGAACAGTAGATACTTAGGTAAATATTTACTCCCTACAAGGGTGTACACCTTCTCCTATAAGGCCAGTGGTGTGGTGATCTGAGTCCATTTAATCTGCAGTTGATCTGAGTCTGGACTTTGTTACAGTTTTACTTAGATTCAGTTCAAAATTGGCTTTAGTGCCTTCATTGAGACTTTGAATTAATCTTTGGTAAGACTTCAAATATCTTGCTATGCTGTAAGGCCTTGCTGATAGTTTTTTGGGCTTCTGGGGGTTTTTCTTTGCTCCTTATTTGTTCCTGGTACTCTGCAAGAAAAAAAAATTTTGCAAACCATGGTACAGCCTTAGATGTTGGAATGTGACTTGCATGTGTCTCTGATTCAGGATTCTTTGTTTTCTTGTCCTAGGTATTCCTGGAATGGAGAGCCACTCTTTTTGACCTGCCCTACATCACAAGTCACTGAGCTCCCAGCTTGTAGCCACTGTGGAGGCCAAAGGACATTTGAGTTTCAGCTTATGCCAGCATTGGTCAGCATGCTCAGAAGTGCTAATTTAGGTAAGAAGCCCTTTGTTAATGTGAGTTTGTGGATTTCTGGCACTATTTTGGAATTATTCTAAAATGCAAGACTATGTTTTTATTTTTGCTTACTTAAAGGTATCATTAGCATCTTATAGAAAGTTTGAGAAGTTAAAATTATCATAAGAAACTTATGGCTGGCTGATTAGCTGAGTTGGTTAGAGCGTGGGGCTGATAACACCAAGATCCAGGGTTAGATTGCTGTACTGCACTTGCTGAAAAAAAAAAAGTTCTATAATTCAGCCAGTCTAGTACAAACGCTGGTGCTATTTTGGTTGATGTAAGGCCGAGCTCTTTTCTGTCCTTAAAATTATTTTCATCACATTATTATATAATCAAAATTAATACTTTAAAAAAAATAGCTTTTAAAATGATTATAAATATTAATTATTTTATCACTTTATCATTATATAGTCTTTAGTTTAAAAAATTTTTAAAGAAAAATTAATAATTTTTATAATGAAATACATGTTTGTGACTTTACTATCAAGTGGTGCAGAAGTGTATGCAGGAAGAGGGCCACTAAAATGTCACTGACTAGAGGGAATTGTGCCTTTTTTTTTAATGGCCAGTTCATTTTTCTATACTTTTCTCTAAACATATTTTATGCATACACAGATACATGAATATATATGTAAAATATTTTGGGGGGAGCTGGCAGGTTAGGTCAGTTGGTTAGAGCACACTGTTGTGACACTGAGGTTGAAGGGTTTGGATTCCCATACTGGCCAGAGGCCAAAAAAAAAAACCCATTTTTTCCCCCCACAAAAATATGGATACTATTTTATAGCTTTTTTTCTTTCTCATATAATTGGGGAATTTTTTCCATGATAATATATAAGTATCTTTTGCAAACAGCATTATTGAGGTGTAATTGACATATAACAAACTGTATTATATGTATTTAAAGTGTACAGACTGGTAAATATTGACATGTACACACTCATGCCATCATCACCACCACAGTTAAAATAATGAACATGTCCAGCACCCCCAGAAATTTCCTCAAGCACCTTTGTGTCCTGTTGTCCTCCCTTCCCCAACCTCTGATCAACTTTCTATCGTCATAGATTAGTTTGCATTTTCTAGAATTTTTATAAATAGAATCATATACTATATACTTTTTGTCTGTATTTTTCACTAATAATTATTTTGAGATACATACATATTGTATGTATCAATAGTTCATACGTTGTTATACCTGAGTAGTATTCTATTTTATGAATACATCACAATTCGTTTATTGATTAACCTTTTGAAGTACATTATGTGTTGTTTCCATTTGGGGCTATTACAAATAAAGTTGCTATGAACATTTGTGTACATGTATTTGTATGGACATAGGCTTTCATTACTGTTGGGTAAATACCTAGGAGTGGAATGATTGGATCATATGGTAGGTGTGTGTTTAACTTTTTAAGACACTGCCAAACTGTTTTTCAAGGTAGCTGAACCATGGGCTGGCTGGTTAGCTCACTTGGTTAGAACATGGTGCTATAACATCAAAGTCAAGTGTTCAGATCCTCTTACCAGCCAACTGCCGAAAAACAAAGCAAAAACAAAGTAGTCGTATCATTTATATCCCACTTCATATATCAAGGCATGAGAGTTACACATCCTTGCCCACACTTGATATGGTCAGTCTTTTTAATTTTAGCCAGTCTCCTATGTGTGTAGTGATATCTCATGATTTTAATTTCTCTAATAACTAATGATTTTGCGAATCTTTTCATGTGCTTATTTGCCACTCTATATTTTCTTTGGTGAATGAAGTGTCTGTTCTAATCATTTGCTCTTTTTACAAATTGGTTTGTTTTCTTATTATTGAATTTTGAGAGTTTATATATATATAAATATATATATTATATATATATATTTTCTGGATACAGGTTCTTCATTTGATATACAATGTGCAAATATTTTTTCCCAGTCTGTGGCTTGCTTTTTTTTGTTTCTGCTTTTTGGTGTAGACTTCATTTTTTAGAAGTTTTAGATTTACAGAAAAATTGAGAAGATATTGCGAGAGTTCCCATATACCTCACACCCAGTTTCCCCTTTATTAACATTTTACATTGGTATGATATATTTGTTAAAATTAATGAACCAGTATTAATACATTATTATTAACTAAAGTTCATAGTTTATTTAGATTCCCTTACTTTTTACTTAATGTGTAAGATTCCATCCAGGATACCACATTGCATTTAGTTGTCATGGCTCTTGGCTATGACAGTTTTTCAGACTTTCCTTGTTTTTGATGACCTTGACAATTTGGGGGAAGTATTGGTCACATATTTTGTAAGGTGCCCCCTATTGGAATTTGGTGTTTTTCTTGTGATTAGACTGATTAGTTATTGGGAGGAATATCACAGAGGTAAAATAACATTTTCTTCACATCACATCATATCAAGGGTACATGCTATCAAAATGATATATGATTATTGATGTTGCCTTGATCACCTGGCTGTGGTAGTTTGTCAGGTTTCTTCACTGTAAAGCTACTCTTTTTTTCCCTTTTCCATAATACGCTGGCTTGTCCTTTTGTTCTCAACACAATGTCCATTAAAGAGCAGGAGTTTTTTAATTTTGGAGACCAATTTATTAATTTTTTTCTTGTATGGATCATGCTTTTGATGTTCTGTCTAAGAAATATTTGCCTAACCCAAAGTCACAATGATTGTTTCCTCAATTTTCTTCTAGTTTTATAGTTTTAAGTTTTACATTTAAGTTTTTTTTTTTTTGTCTTTTTCCGTGTCCGGCAACGGATTGCAACCCTCAGTGTCGCCCCCGTACCGGACCGGGATCGCAACCCTCGGTGTTGCTCCCGTGCCTCGCTCAGCCAGTGAGCGGGAACCGGTCTGTATGTGGGATCCGAACCCTCGGCGGGAGCGCCACCGCGCTTCCCAAGCGGCGCACTATAGCAGTGCACCACCGGGCCGGCCCTACATTTAAGTTTATATCTGTGTTAATTTTTGTATATGATGTGAGGTATAAAGTTTCATTCTTTTGCATATGAATATCTAGTTGTTTCAGCACCATTTATTGATAAGGCTATCCTTTCTCTGTTGGATTGTCTTTGCTTTTGTTGAAAATTGGTTGTTCATATATGTATGGATTTTTTTCTCTACTCTGTATTTTGCGTTGTTCCATTAAATGTTATTCTATCTTGGCACTAATATCACACTGTCTTGGTTACCGTAGCTTTATATTAAGAATTATAATCAGGTAGTGTTAGTCTTCCATCTTTGTTCTTCCTTTTCCAAGTTGGCTCTTACAGGTCCTTTGCATTTCTATATGTATTTTAGAATTGGCTTGTCAATTTCTTTAAATAAAAGAAAGCCTTTCTGGGGTTTTGATTAGGATCACATTGATTCTTTAGATCAGTTTGGGGAAAATTGATATCTTAACAGATACCAACAGATGGTGGAGGTCTGGATTCCTGGAGCTTACTACTCTGCCATCTTCCATGACATTATTCCCACAATTGATTTTTGTATATTGATCTTGTATCCTACAACTGGCTGTTGTTGGCTTTTTTGTTGATCATATCAGGTTTTGAACATAAATGGTCACATCATGTGCAGATAAAGACAGTTTTACTTCTTCCTTTCCTATCTGGCTGTGTTTTGTTCATTTGTTTGTTTCATTCGCTTTATTGGACTGACTATAATCTCCAATACGATGTTGAATAGAGATGGTGAGAGCAGACATCTAGTCATGTTTCTGATCATAGGAGTAAAGATGTCAGTCTTTTGTCAGGAAGTAACCTAACTGTAGGATTTTTGTAAATGCTCTTAATTGGGTTGAAGACATTCCTGCCTTTCTAGGAACATTTGCATTCCTTTTAATAGCTGTGTATATAAATATTATGATTAAGGGCTTTATTATTTCAGTGTTATTAATTTTTCTCAAGTCATGTTATCAAATTGCTGCTTAGTAGGTCTGTATCAGTTTATGGTGCTATAAGAAACAGGAGAATATTGATTTCGTGGCGTCTTTGGCTGTATCTGGTACAAAACTTTGGAAAAATTTTGTAAGTATTGTTAAAAATGTTATTCTGTGACCCAACAGTTCCACTCCTAGGTATATACTGGAGAGAACTGAAAACATATGGCTATGCAAAAACCTGTATATGAATACTTATATCAGCATTATCTATAATAGACAAAAAGTGGAAATAACTCAAATGTCCATCAGCTGATGAATACATAAGCAAAATGTGGTATGTCTGTAGAATATTATTCTGCCATAAAAGGAATGAAGAATTATATGATACATGCTACAATATGGTTGAACCTTGAAAACATGCTAAGTGAGAGAAGCCAGACACATAAGGCCATATGTTGTATGATTCCATTTATATGAAATGTTCAGAATAGGAAAATCCATTGAAACAGAAAGTAGATTAGGGGTTCCCAGTGGCTGGGGGCAGGAGAAAATGGGAAGTAACTGCTAATGGGTTTGGTTATGGGTTATTTTTGGGGGTTGATGAAAATATTTTGGAATAAGAGAGTGGTGACTTCTGTATAACTCTGTGAATATATTAAAAACCACTGAATTGTATACTTTGAAATGGTGAATTTTATGGCATGTGATTGTATCTCAATTTGAAACCACCATGTAAACAGCTGTGCAAACTCATAATGACTTTGGTAATCCTAGTAAAGACAATAGGAGGAACGCTTAAGACAGCAAAGCAATGGTTATAACAGTTAAATTTAATGGAGGTAATTAAGCCAACTTAAATAAGCGAGCATTAATTCTTCAGTAAAAAAATGTTAGTTTTATTTTCCCTTTTAATATATCAATACAAGGGGCCGGCTTGTTGCTCACTCGGGAGAGTGCGGTGCTCATAACACCAAGGCCATGGATTCGGATCCCATATAGGGATGGCCGGTTTGCTCACTGGGTGAGCGTGGTGTTGACAACACCAAGTCAAGGGTTAAGATCCCCTTACCAGTCATCTTTAAAAAAAAAAAAAATAGGGCCGAGCCTGTGGCACACTCAGGAGAGTGCAGCGCTGGGAGCGCAGCAGCTCCTGCCGCGGGTTTGGATCCTATATAGGGATGACCGGTGTGCTCACAGTGCTCACTGGCTGAGCGCGGTGCAGCTGGTCTCAAAAAGGACAGAAAAAAAAAAAAAAATGTGTGTGTGTGTGTGTGTGTGTGTGTATACACACATATATACATACATATACATATATCAATAATATGTAGTTGAAAATTTTCCCATATATTTTTTAAAACAATTTTTCCCTTATTAGTGCTTTATAGATGCCAATCCTTTGGACCCTTATTTTTTGAGGTTTTCATATTTTTCTTGTTGGTATAATTTATTCTGTATTTTCCCTGTTTGTTGCAAATTCTTTCTCTTTACTATTTTTGTTTTGTGTTTGGTTTTCACAGCTCCAAATTTTATGGGGTTCTCTTGGTCTTTTTTTGTGTGTGTGTTTCTTTTTTTAAAATTCTAAACCAAGGAAGTCCTTCACATTCCTCAAATTTTTGTGTGGTATTGTTTTTTAAAGGATTTAATTCTTTACTCAGTGTTGACAGTTATTTTTATTAAGAACAGTTTTTCTCAAATAGCCGAACAGTTTTTCTTATACCATTCATTGATTATTTCTTCTGTTTTTTAAAAATACTTTGTGTGGTACTTTTCATCTTTTATTATATTTTTATATATAGTGTATATTTTCTGGACTCCTAAGATTATGTTCATTTCTTTTTAAAAATGTTTTTTAGGGCCGGCCCCATGGCTCACAGGAGAGTGTGGTGCTGGTAGCACCGAGGCCGCGGGTTCGGATTCTACGTAGGGATGGCTGGTGCACTCACTGGCTGAGTGTGGTGCAGACCACACTGTACCGAGGGTTGTGATCCCCTTACTGGTCAGGAAAAAAAAATTTTTTTTAAATGTAACCGTAATTAATCACTGCAGAAACCCCATCACCCAGAGAATATGGCCGTGACATATATTTCCTTCCTCTTTCTATATACATTAAAAAATAATAAAATTGGACTCATACTTATTCCTATTTTTCTTTCTTCAAAGCATTTTCCAGTGTCATTAAATAATCTACTCAGTGGAAGTTTTATCTGTTTACCTAAACATTTCAACTTTTTTTTCTTTACTGTGGTGACACTTTAATATTCTTTATATAAAGCTTTTTCTATATTTTAGAGTATTTTTTAGAGATTCAGTGTGGAATCTTAGAAGTTGAATCTTTATCAAAGGATATGAACTTTTTAAGTTTTTTGCATAAAATAATAGGTTACTTATAACTTAACATGTCCTTTTGTCTTCCACAAAGGCTGTATGCTTTGCACACACAAATACATAAGAACCAAATACACAAGAACACACACGTATACAAATACTGAAGATGTGTTTTTTTGTTTGATAGCAATGAATGCTAGTATGAAATACCAGAGTCTTCTCTCTTTATTAAATTCAACTTCATTTTTATAAATAAAATATTCACAATTTATAAAATGTGCATAGTACTGAAAGGCTTATGACAAAACATTGTAGCCCCTCTTCCATTCTTTTTCCCCTCCAGTCACACTCAAGGGAGGCATTGTCAGCACCTTGAGTTGTTTCTTCTATAATTTATATAGTATTTCTAAGTGTACTTTTTCTTGGTTTACCTATGTTAGATGTTATCTATTGTATTACTCTATTGCCATAGGAGAATTTAAATAACTGCCTTCCCATTTTTCTTCACCCTATTTCCTTTCTCCTGTTCTCCCAATACAGTGTTTATAATTTTCAGTTAAATCAATACTTTCTAAAGCAGGATAGTGTGATCAAATGCTCTTTCTTGGAGTTAATAAGTACCTATTTTATTCTTATGGCCAGTTCTTCTCGTACCCTCCTGTTTCTCAATATTCTTTTCTTCACAAATCAAACTTCAGATAATCTACTGGCTTCATTTTTTGTTTCCCTGAAGATCTCTTGTCAAGTGCCCCTTCTCTCCTGATCTAGTCTGAGCCCTAGGCCTTCCACACCTGTGGCACTGATGTCATCTTGGGTCACCTTCTGCCTTTATCCTTGGCCCCTCTTCCAATTAAGCTCCCCTGTTTCTTAGAACTTACATCTTCCTCTTTCTTAGTTTATTCCTAAAGTTTTAATATAGCATTTTCTCTAGTAGTTTCCTGAGAAGGGGTCATAGGAGATATATTTTTTAATACCATATGGGTTTAGAAATAGATTTATTCATGTTTTATTCTTTCTTTATATTCAATTCATAATATAGTTGGATATGGAATCTTAAGCCAGAAGTAGGTTTGGTTGGGTTTTTTTTTTTTAGAATTTTTAAGGTGTTTTCCCATTCTCTTAGCATTCATTGTTCTTTTTGAGCACATTCAGTTTATCCTTTGAATGTGAACTATTTTCATTCTGGGTCACTTTTAGAATTTTTGCTTTATCCTTGATATTCTGAAATTGTGTGTATTGGTGTGAGTACTTGGAGGATGTTTTCAGTTTGGAAACTCATGTCCTTCAATTTCTTTAATTTTCTTTCATTTTTCTTGTTCTGCCTTTACTGGAACTTCTGTTGGTCAGTGTTTGATTTCCTATTTTGATCCTATATTTTCTTTTCTTTTTTATTGTCTGATTTTTTTTTTTTTTTTTTTTTTTTGCTTGCTGGGAGTTTTCCTCAACTTTGTATTTTATCTTTTAAATTGTGTTAAAAAATGTATCATATAAAATTTACCATCTCAACTATTTTTAAGTGTACAGTTTAGTGGTGTTAAAGTATATTCATAGTGTGTACAACCAATCTCCAGAACCTTTTAAATGAAATTATTTGTTCTTTTGCTATTGAGTTGTAGGAGTTCTTTATGTATTGTAGATATTAACCCATTATCAGATATCTGATTGCAAATATATTCTTCCATTCTCTTGGTTGCCTTTTACTCTGTTGATTTTGTCCATTGATGCACAGAAATTTTAAATTTTGATGTAGTCCAATTTGTCTATTTTTTCTTTTGTTGCCTGTGATTTTGGTGTAATATCCAGGAAATCCTTGCCACCTACTTCCTTTTCGAAAAGAAAATGCACAGTGGAGTGCACTGATTTAAGTGTACATCTTGATGAATTTTTACATATATACACTCGTGTAATCATCTTGCAGATTAACAGGGAATTTTGCCAGTGTCCCAGAAGGCCCGTGGGTCCCCTTCCCAGTCAATAGCCCTCTCCCTCCCCAAGGTCATCACTCTTTTCATGTCTTTTACCATGAGTTTTGCCTGTTCTTGAACTTCACGTAAATGAAATCATATAGTGTATGACTGTTAGGCCTGGCTTTGTTTATTTTCCAAGAGCTCCTCCTTGTTCTCTGAAGCTTTTTTACACCTTTTGTTTGTTTGTTTGATGAGTTCAGTACTTCTTTTATATCTTTAAAAAGCATCCCTCTATTGTCATTTTCATTTGTTACCTGCATTGTTTCTATTTCTTATCTACCTTTTTTCTTTTTTTTTTTTTAAAAGACGACCAGTAAGGGGATCTTAACCCTTGAATTGGTTTTGTCAGCACCACGCTCACCCAGTGAGCATAATAATAAAGCCAGCAAATATCTGAATAAGATAGGTGTATTCCTCCAAACCAATCCTTAGTGCCAAGAAAGATTGGCTCTGTTAATTCTGTTATGCCATAACCAAAGGTCAGTCACTTCAGTTCAAATATTCCCATAAGTCCTTAGCTTGGTTTTTGAGTTTTTTTCTTTTTCTTTTTCTTTTTCTTTTTTTTTTTTGCAGCTGGCCAGTATTGTTGTTGACTTCTGACAGTTTTTTTCTTTTTCTTTTTCTTTTTTTTTTTTGCAGCTGGCCAGTATTGTTGTTGACTTCTGACAGTGAAATTCCCACCAGCTATTTTACCTCATGCCTCCTGTCATCGTGGTGACTGGGTCTCACAGGAATTACTTTTTTCTGGAAGGGCTCGTGGGTATTCTCTTCTTTCAGATTTTTCACTTTTATATAGATATCTTTTGGCATTGAATGTTGCTTTATAGCAGTCTGAGGGTGGCCTGATTTTTCCTTCCTTTGTAACTAATATTTCTGTTAGGATATCTGTGGAATTTTCTGTATTTATGATGGCCACTGAACTAGAATGTGTCTTGGTGTCCCATTGTTTGTATCACTTTTTTTTTTAGGCTAGTCAAGTGAAGCAGTGGGAGTGGAGAAGTAACAAAGATCTGTATCACTTTTATTATGGCACAAGACGTGTCTTCTGACCTGCACATTTATTTTTTCCCCCTTTTATTTCTGAATATCTTTTCTGTTGCATTTGTAGCTTTTCAACTGAAACAACAGTCGTTGCTTTGGTCATCTTTCTCTTGTCAAATACGTGTTAGCATCTTTGCCCTTTCTCTCTGCTGTACATTCAGTGAGATTCTCTCAGCCTTTCCTTTCTGCCTGTGATTAGGTTTCCACTTGTCTTTTCTGTTCCTTGTGGTTTCTGATTTTTTTCATTAGATGTGTAGGCTGTTTTGACCTCCCTGTTTCCTCTCCTCTACCCCTTTTCCCTCCCTCGCCCCCCTACTGCAGCAGGTCTCTGGTCTCAGAGTCTCATGTACAATACTCAGCTATTTAGTATTTTATCCCATCTGACCCCTTTCACCTCCTCCTTTCCTGTCCCAGTGGTTACTAGTTCTGAGGCTTCAGCCTTCTCATGCCCTCTGTAAACTGCCTGGTTTCTGGTTGGAAAATGTCTCAAGTTCACTGGGTTATTTTTCAGACCAGCTCTACTTTGGCCTTTTTTTGTTCTGTCTTTGGTGGTTTTCTTTCCATTATCCGTGCCTTTTGGGGGGAGCGGGGGCGGCTGGCTGATACAGGGATCGAACCCCGGACATCATTGTTATCAGCACCGTGCTCTAATCAGCTGAGCTGACCGGCCAGCCCCTGACCAAATTTTATTTTATTTTTTTTATTTTTTTATTTTTTTAAAAGGTGACCGGTAAGGGGATCTTAACCCTTGACTTGGTGTTGTCAGCACCACGCTCACCCAGTGAGCTAACCGGCCATCCCTATATGGGATCCAAACCCGTGGCCTTGGTGTTATCAGCACCACAGTCTCCCGAGTGAGCCACGGGCCGGCCCCCAAATTTTATTTTAAAAAATATTTCTCCTTTGTTGCTCCAGACTGGTTCACCAAATCATGCTGTTGATTTCTGCTTCCCTGTTGTGATATCATCAGGAGTTCTTGTTGCTCATGTTTTCTTGGTGTCATTCTTTATGGCTCCATTAAATAACATATTTCTATAAACTCTTAGGATTTATTTTATATTTTTTGCCTGAATCCTTTCTTGGCAGTAGCATGTTCTGTTGTATGACATATTTTAATAAGGATTTTCAACATCAGATAGTCCAGACAGTTGTGATAAAGACTCGTTGAGGGACTTTTGTTTATTATTTATTTTCCTGCCACTTCTGATTGAATCTGATTTTCATCATCATAATTCACTTATTGCAGGACAGACTGCAACTCTTTTATGGCTGAACGCAGTAAGCACTGTTTTTGCTTTACTTAATTATTTTTTCAGCATGTGAGGTAAAATCACTCGCTTTAGTTATCCTGACATTGAGCCATCTTTCTCCTTTACTTCTATTATCTTCTAGTTACTTAACCTCTTTGTTTTATAGTGAACACTTAAGATGTGCCAGGCTTTGTTCTAAGTACTTATATTAGCTTATTTAATCCCCCTCACAAAGTCTTTTTTTTTTTTTTTCCTTCTTGTCTTTTTTACTGACTGGTAACAGGATCGCAACCCTCGGTGTTGTGCCCGTACCGGGGACCAGCAACGGGATCGCAACCCTCGGTGTTGCGCCCACACCACGCTCAGCCAGTGAGCAGGAACCGGTCTCCACATGGGATCCGAACGCTCGGCAGGAGTGCCGCCGCACTCCCAAGCGGCACACTCTCCAGTGCGCCACTGGGCCGGCCCCCCCCTCACAAAGTCTTATCATGATAAGTAGTATTCTTATCACAGGGAGGGGAAGTGACTTGATGAAGATGGTACAGCTGGCATTTGAACCCAGGCAGTCTTGCTCCAGAATCTGTGCTTGATCCACTAAGTAAACTTTCACATTTTGAGTGTATCTTATAACTTTCTCTTTACCGGGGTCCTGAATATATTGTATTTTTCAGATCTTTCTGTGGAATTTGGAACAATTCTAGTTTACACGTGTGAGCACAGTTGCTGGCCTCAAAATCATCAGACTCCCATGGAAGAATTTTGTATTGTACAAGAAGATCCAGATGAATTATTATTTAAGTAGAGCATTTCCTTTTATTTATGTAAATTAAAACAGATTTTAATGTCCAAATATGTGTGTGTTTATTTTATTTTAACTTATAAGTTATTAACTCTAGTTTTTAAATATTGCCATTTTTACATTTTGGCTCTGTTCTGGGGCTGGAGCCAAGACCTCCTGACTGTGGACTGGTCTCTCTTTCCAGGGCCAATGGCCCATCTCCACAGTGGCAGCAGGGAAAGTGGCTCCTCTCTAGCCCAGAGGGCTGCAGTTCCCTGCATAGGCATTCTGGTGGGTGTTCTAGTAGGAAAGGAGAGCAGCTAAAGAGCCAAGAGCAGTGGTCAGCCTCTTATTGCCCCTCCTGCCTGGCACTCCACTACACCCCGTTGCTGTACCTGGATGCCACCAGATCAAACCACTTGACCTGCTCTAGTTGTTCGAGACTCCAGATCTGTGGGACTGGTTATTTGGTCCTGTCCTATGTTCCCCCAGGTGTTCCCCCAGCTGAGGTTCCCTGCACTCATCCACTCCTACCTTCTGCTCCTGTGGCATCACAGGGAGGGGGCCCTTACTCTGTTCTGGACATTGTCCCTCCATCCAGCTGTTTACCTTACCAGTCTCCCCTTTCTTCAGTTTTTATGTTTCTAACCCCTTCCTTTCTTCTGCCCCTTGAAAGCATTATGAAAACCCTGTGTAGATGAGGATAATGAGGCCCAGATTATCATGGGGTAGGGTTCTCCTTCTGGGCAGTATGTGACTGGTGAGAACCCCACCTGATCCTACCCCTCAGGACCCCTGAGGAAAAGTGGCTGTATGTGTAAAAACTGAAGGTGCTGGTCAATGAGGCTTCAGGAGTGCTGGGTTTGCAGGGCTAAAGCTGAGCATAGCCCTGCAGAGAGATTTTGAATTCTCCTTTCTCTGTCATGCTGGAGAAGTGACCACCAGTTTCCTGTGGCACTTGTGCTGTGGGCAGAGAATGCTTCAGACTGCCAGACCAATTCATCTTGAACAGAAAATAGACTGCTCAGATTTACAAGTACAGTACTTTGGAGTTATTTAAATGTCAGGGAGTATCTTCCTTTGATGAAAGAATGGAGAAGAGTTGCATAAGAGTGTATTTTTATGGATCAGAAGTTGATATGGCCATTTTTAGATATCTGAGCTAGGTGTT
>NW_007727200.1:188041-189444 GCF_000696425.1 Galeopterus variegatus | reverse complement strand
AAAACTGAAGGTGCTGGTCAATGAGGCTTCAGGAGTGCTGGGTTTGCAGGGCTAAAGCTGAGCATAGCCCTGCAGAGAGATTTTGAATTCTCCTTTCTCTGTCATGCTGGAGAAGTGACCACCAGTTTCCTGTGGCACTTGTGCTGTGGGCAGAGAATGCTTCAGACTGCCAGACCACTTCATCTTGAACAGAAAATAGACTGCTCAGATTTACAAGTACAGTACTTTGGAGTTATTTAAATGTCAGGGAGTATCTTCCTTTGATGAAAGAATGGAGAAGAGTTGCATAAGAGTGTATTTTTATGGATCAGAAGTTGATATGGCCATTTTTAGATATCTGAGCTAGGTGTTATGTTTCTGACTTTTAGATGGAGATAAACTGCACTTCTGATCAAACACATTCTTGAATTTAATTATACACACTTGTATGGGGTCTTAATACAGATTAGCAGGGGCATTCCTGTGATGCAGTAGAATTATGTTTGTGACATATTGTGAAGAAAGCAAGATATGTGAAAATAAGTCCTGTATAAATCCATTTAAAGGTAGAACTGCATATTGCTATGTAAAAGACCTAGACCTATAAAGATTCCCACCCAGCCAATGTCCAGAGGAATAGGATTGGGTTGTAGTGTAGGCAGACTTTCAGCTTCTTCCTGTACTGTGTCCTATTAGAATTTGTTAGGACAGGCAAGCATTTTACACTGTATACACACATACACATAACAAAAAACCCACAAAGAACAGCAAAGGCCCTCAGAGTTAGGTACCAAGCCCAGCTGGGGCCAAGGGGAAGAGAAGGGAGGCAGGAGAGAAGCCAAAGAAGGTGGCTCCTGTTCATGAGTGTCTGGAGAGAGAGGGAAGGTCAGCATTCAGAGGAGAACATGTTCGGTTTAGCTTCAGAGTGGGGTCTTTGTGAGAGCCGGGCTATGGTGGGGAAGGACTGTCAGCAGCCCACTATGCAGGGGTGCCTCCACCCTGGTTGGGCACCCTGGCTCTTCCTGCACCTCATGCATCTGGATGGCAGCCTGAGTATTCCTCAAAGACCAGCCTGGTATGTGGTTGGTGAACCAAACAGCTGATGAGAAAGACAACAGAGGTCAAACAGCATTTTCTCTCTCCTTTTCAATCTTTTCCTGCTTTCTTCTAATAATTTTTTTGATTTTAAAATGAATATTTTTGGATTGGCCAGTTGGCTCAGTTGGTTTGACCTGGTGTTATAACACCAAGGTCAAGGGTGCAAATCTCCGCACCTGCTAGCCACTAGGAAAACAAAAACAAAAACAACAAAAGAACATTCTTGGAGGAGCATGAGCATCTAGGAGACATGAAAGTGTAAAGAACTAATAAAAATCACAATTTCAACACACAAATACACAAAAATATTAACCCATGGATATTTT
>NW_007727200.1:171147-187210 GCF_000696425.1 Galeopterus variegatus | reverse complement strand
ATTTTAGGGCTTTTGAATCATATTGCCAAATTGCCCTCTAGAGAATCTTTGCTTTAGAATCCTTACCTGGAGTGTAAGGGCATGCTTATTTCCCTACCCCTTGACAAGGTGAAATTAATCTTAATACTATTTTCATGTTTTTTTGCTACATTTTAGTAGGCTTATCGATCACACTGTCCATTTTCTTTGTGAACGCCTCTTCGCATCCTTTGCCTATCATTTTTGTTTGGGTGATACTGTTTTGTTGTTAATTTGTAAGAGCTTTTTACATATGGGTTATCAGTTTTCTAACCTGTAAGGGTCTTGGGTGGGACTTCGAGCCCCAGGTTAAAAGGCGACCCTTAGGCTTCGTAGGCCGGACAGCGAGTCAGTGCAGGTCCGTGAAAACCACCACCGGTCTCGACAAGAGAGGAAGTCTGCAAGGCAGTTCGCGATTAGCCAGGTTAGGGCCCAAAGGCTGTCAGACTCCGCAGGTCGCCGGGTGCCGACTGGCGGCCATAGTGCGCAGGAGCGGAAGCTGCACCGCCCTTCCCCCACCCACTTCCGGATGCGACTCGTTTCTCCCGCCTCCGCCTCCGCCGTGGCTCGTGGTGGTCCCGCCATGGCACTATCACGGGGGCTTTCCCGGGAGCTGGCTGAGGCCGTGGCCGGGGGCCGAGTGCTGGTTGTGGGCGCGGGCGGCATCGGCTGCGAGCTCCTTAAGAACCTCGTGCTCACCGGCTTCTCCCACATCGACCTGGTGAGGGCCAAGCGCGCGCGCGCGCACTGGCTGAATGGCGGGCTGTGGTGTGAGGGCCGGGGGGTCGGGGTCGGGAGCTCGGAACCAGAGTTGGGGGCGGGCGCGGGCCGAAAGGCTCAGGGTCGTGGTTGCCCGCATAGAAGGTGCAGTTCGGCGGGGACGGCGCGGGCTCTTGAACGTCAGACCCGTCCGGACGCCGAGGAGGCCGCGGGCCCGGGTCTTGTGGGGTGTCCCGCAGCGGGACCGCCCCCTAACTCCTTGGCAGCGCCTATTTGTGCTGCCCTGAGGGCACGGAAGCGGCCCAACGTCTTTTCGCTTCAAAACAGTTCCCCGGTTGTAATGGGACGTAGGAGGTGATTGAGTCCCTTGTGAATGTTGTGACTTTAATTCGGCGCCTCTCCCCACCCCCCACTCAGAAATTATGACCCAGAGCAGAGGATGGCGGTAATAGCAGCCAACATATCATGAGCACTTGTCCCGAACCGGGCGCTGTCCCGAGTGGTTTACACGCATTAACGCATTTAATCTTCGTTACTATCCTATGGATGCAAACGTTATTTTCACTCCACTTTATTTTGAACAGATGAAAGTGAGACGCAGTGGGGAAGCAAGTGTCAGGACTCTTGATAGCGTTCCTCTCCGCTGGGTACAGTCTACGTGACCGTCGCTGCTGTCACCCTAGATAGTACACTTGTTTAGTTCATTAAAGATGTTAGAATTTTAACTCTTGCATTGATATACATTCACAGGAATTTTTAATCAAGTGTTTCTAATAATGAATACTTTTTAGAGATTGGAGATGTTACTTGGAACTTGAATATGAGTTTAAAATGTCTTTAGGTGCAGTGGAAACATGGAGGGGGGAAAGGCGGCACGCTGCTCTACTAAATGAATGATGGGGAAGATTTATACATTTTTCTTTAATAAGCATTAGCTGATAACTTGATACTTGTTTAAAAGAAGGAAGGTACACAAGATAGTGAATTTCGGCCCCTTTTAAAATTTAGTTTAATAAGTAAATTGAGAAAGTACAAATAAAAAATGTTTATGTGGTTATATATTTTGATGATTTTCACAAATTATAACCAAAACCATTAGGATGTTTCACAGTTAGAACATTTGATTACTGTTAATGTAAGTTTATTGCAATGGAATGAAAATGACTTTAGCCATTATATGTTTCATTCTTTGTATTTACTTTAAGCAGCAATTAGATAAGACTTAAGACATGACACTTCATAACCGTGAAGTGTCATACAGTCCTCAGGTAATAATTGTAACTGAAATTGTGTATGGATGAAGACTTAAAGAAGGCAGCAAAAATTCACTTAATCTGTTTGCCACATAACATTTAAGAAAAATATCAGGGCACAGTAAAATTTAATATGTTGGCTGGTTAGCTCACTTGATTAGAGTGCAGTGCTAATAACACCAAGGTCATGGGTTCGGCTCCCCGGACTGGCCAGCTACCAAAAAAATTTTTTTTAATATATTGGATTTGAAAGAGTAATTAAATTGTTAAAGAAATTATATGTTTGCAGTAAATTCACATATATTTTTATGCTATCCAGGGAATTTCCTGAAATATTTGCCAGAGTGAATAAACAAAATAATGTACCATCCTTTTTTTTTTTTTTAAAGATGACCGGTAAGGGGATCTTAACCCTTGACTTGGTGTCGTCAGCACCACGGTCACCCAGTGAGCTAACCAGCCATCCTTTATGGGATCTGAACCTGTGGCCTTGATGTTATCAGCACCACACACTCCCGAGTAAGCCACGGGCCGGCCCCTACCATCCTTTCAAAGTATTTTTGAAAAGGTTATCTCTGATAATAAATTTTGGATCTTTTTGTATGAATTAAATTATGTTTTTATCAATTTAACAATGTTGATACGACTGGTCTGAAAAGCATTTTCTTCGCTTTTCACCGAAGGATGTAGTGGATATCAAAAGTTCTGGGTTGTGGATGCTGAGGATAGTGATATTGCTCAAATATATCAGACCATTTGTGATTTATGTGGGGTTTATGCATTTGTAGATTGATCTGGATACTATTGATGTCAGCAACCTCAACAGGCAGTTTTTGTTTCAAAAGAAACATGTTGGAAGATCGAAGGCACAGGTAACTATATTTCTCGTACTGTTTCTGTGATCCTGTGATGGATCTTAATGCATGATACCAGATTAATGGTACCTCTCGTGTAGGGGGGAGAAAATAGGTGAAGCTATCTCTTTTTAGCTGAGGGATTGTGAAGAATAAAAGGATTTATTGAGTGAAGGACTAGAGTCTAAACCCTCCTTGTTTGGTCTACAAAGGAAATAGAAGTGCTCTACCTAATCTCCTGGTTGGTGTGACTTTTGTGTCTCCTTCATATTTAAATTTCTGATTGTTTACTTAGGATGAGCCTTGTGTTCCTAAATCCTGTAGAGGTTGGCTACTCCTATGTTTGGGGGCAAGAGAACCTCCAATTTTCTCTTGTCTCATTTAAAACAAAATAGCTTGCCCTGGAACTCTAGACACCCTGAGCTTTCTTTAGTTCCTTGAATATTCCTTCTTGATTCAGGGTCTTAAAACATCTTTTTCCATTGCTTCCCTCCCAGCCCCTTGGGCAAACTATCGCTCGTTTTCTCCTTTTCAGTTTTCATATTTTGGCTCCCTTCTTCAGGGGTACTTTCCTAAGTCTTTTAGACTAGGTCACGTCGTCTTCTCATAACAACTTTTATTTTTCCCATTTGTCATTTATCATAGTTTGTAGTTACACTTATCTGGATGGTTATTTGATTCATATCTCTTGCTCACATGTGCCTTATATGGGTCCTGGTATGCAGAAGATGCTCAGTAAAATGAATGACACTTGGTTACTCAATTTTATGTTTTTGCTGAAGCTTGCCATTCATGAAGGAGTGTATATGGTGGTACTTGGAGGAGGGCTGTTTTGTAATTTCACAAATATGTGTGTGTAGATTAATCTTACTGAAATTTTGTTACTTTTTGTATTTCTTTAGTGTTCAGTATTAATAAGGTGCTATGTAAGTAAGTGAAACAACAGTATTGTGTCTGCCAGAAGTAGATTTCAAATACAAACAGAAATGTTGTAGTAATTTAGTGTTGTTTGTTTTTCCAGGTTGCCAAAGAAAGTGTACTGCAGTTTTACCCGAAAGCTAATATCATAGCCTACCATGACAGCATCATGAAGTATGCTCTCCTTATTATGTTGTAAAGTTGTGTTTTCTGTGAATTTTTAGTTAAACTTTTAAAGTATAATGTATTTTTATTAGCCAAATATGTGAGCTCAGTCGTTCTGCTGTTTTAAAATGTTTTTTTCTAGAATAATTAGGGCAATTAAAATGTGGTAGTTTGTGCCCACATAAGTGGCATTCTTTCTACCAGTTTATAAATATGGTTTGAATGATTTAGATAAGCAATGAGGTATTTTAATACTTGCAATAAATAAGTCACTTGGAAACTTTATATTTGCTTTAAATAACAAGATATTTTAAGATATGAAACATCCTTATATGTGATGATTCAGATTTTTCTAAATATGTTTTTCTCATTCTGATTGATTTTAGCTGTCACTTTTTTCAATTTAAATGCTTCTCTCCCCAAATAATCTGTTTATGAGGACTCTGACTTCTGAAATATAACACTGGGGATTGTGGTGGGGCAGTAGTTTTGATGGTATATAAATACACTTATCTCAGTAAAGATGAGTAGAGTGAATATGTAATTTTGGAGGTATTGGAGCAAAGGAACTCTGGGGCTAAATTATTCTTTATCTACAGTTGTCCAGCTGACGAGTAAGTGAATTTTTTAAAAAGTTCTTGTTTGAGGTAGTGGAATTAGAAGAAATCTTAAACTTTCTCAGGACATTTGTATTTCCAGCTCATTTTTTATTCTCTGGATGTTGCTCTACAAACCTGCCATAGCCCTATAACCCCCTTACTCTGTGTTACTTTCCCAGTGCAGCTAAAAGCAGGGACCCTAGGGGCCTGAACCCTGCCTGATCCTGTACATGTGAGGTGAAGCCAGAGGCCAGGCAGACCCTGGGAATGTGTTCTTTATGTTTTCCCAGGCACTTGCTGCCTAGAAAAGGCCTGGTGGGACTAGAGAAGTCATGCCATCTCTCTGCCAGTTTGAGATTCTGCTCTTGTGCCCTAGGTAGCTGGCCAAAACATATAGGAATTTGGGGGAAATAATTTCTTTAAAATCTGCTAATGTTCAGAAGAAGTCGAACCTTACTGTCTAGGTGGCATATACCCTTAATGTCAGTTATTTTTGCACTGTTATTACATTATTATGCTTTCCAGGACTCAGTATTATACTGTAAAGATCATGTTTAAGGCTAGTTGTTTTGGTGACTTTTTTTTGTTTTGCTTTGTAGCCCTGACTATAATGTGGAATTTTTCCGACAGTTTATATTGGTTATGAATGCTTTAGATAACCGAGGTGAGATTATTTTAATACTTTTAATTTCTCAGTATTTTCCCTTCCCCATATCAAAGCTGTTTACAGATTTAGTATTAATTAAAATATTTCTTTATGACTTAGAACTTAAAACCCCTAAAGAGAAGATCACATTTAAAGCTTGCCAATTGATTTCAATTTTGTCTAGAACCAGTTTGTTCCAGGCAGGAATTTACGTATCATGTTCTGCTATCCTACCAAAAGATGTAAATAAAGGGGACATTAAAAGCTCTAAAGAGTGTGACTATGGAAGATGTGTGTGGATGAGTTTGTTTCAGATTGTTTAGAGCATGTAAATACAGTGTGACTTTCATGTATGTGAAGATCTAAGAAATATCAATGCCCAGGTCTCACCCAAGACCGATTAAATACTTTCATGTATGTGAAGATCTAAGAAATATCAATGCCCAGGTCTCACCCAGACTCTGTGAATGAAGCTGAACATTATATTTTTTCAGAGTGCCACAGATGTTTCTAAAGTGCAGTCAAGGTTGAAAAACTGCTGTTTTAGGAATGAGGCAACAGGATGCTAAAGTCAGAAGCCATGGCTTTTGAATTGTTTTAGGTATATCTGGTGCCATAAGATGCCAAATGTACACGTTTTAATCCATTTAAGATTTTTACAGTCTGGGAATGGTGTTTTGTGTAATCAAGTATTGTATAGACAGTCAGTATTGACAAATCTGTGTGTCTGGAATGTGAAGGTGAAAAAACTTCAATAATATTCCTTGCTTGTAATTACTTCTAAATGTAGTGAGTTTGTAACAATTTTGGGCCAGAAATACCAAAAGAAAAAATATGAGAAAGAATCAGAATGACTCTTTTAACCCGATTCATCTTTTTTTCCTATCCTTAAACTGCCTTAATAGTTCCAAGTTGATATTCCATATTCTTCACTTACTTCCATATATTGCTTGATAATTATATTAGTATAGTAGCAAGTTAAGGAACACATTGAAACAATGTTTTGGCTAAGGTACAACAGTAGAAGAGAAACATGGCGCTTTGGAATTTAAAAATTATTCATTTCAGAGAATGCTTTTCCTGGAGTAAGTTTGTGATATAGATTCCTTATGTTTGAAATTTTGCTAAGTTAATGTCTCTTAAATGTCTGTGATTAACAGTTTTATTACCCTGGCTATAGTCACAAGAAAATTGTACACAAAAACAGTAAAATAGTTTGGGTAAGTGTCATCCTGATTGAAGAAACTAATTTGTTTTTCCAAAAATTCTTGCTAAGTAGTATTTTTCTTTCAGCTGCCCGAAACCATGTCAATAGGATGTGTTTGGCAGCTGACGTCCCTCTTATTGAGAGTGGAACTGCCGGTTATCTAGGACAAGTAACTACTATCAAAAAGGTAAAGAAAAGATTTGTTTCATTTTACTTTCCAAATATTTATTTGGGACTTTAGGGTCCCAGAGAAATAAACTTTGGATTTGTATAATATGAGCGGGTCAGTATTCAAGACATAAGGATTTTCATGCCCATATAAAACTTAGGATGTTATAAAGGTACCCAAAAAGACTATGGGCAAAGAAATCTTTTAGCTCTGTGCCACTTTTGTTTCATTTAACTTGTGCATTAAAATCCTTAGACTGGTAAGCATAATAAACTTGTTTTTAAAAATTTTTCGTAGCTGTGAGACTACATGTACTGCCTTAGTATATATATGGTAAGCCAGACTTCTAAAAATTACATTCTGGGCTGGCCAGTTGTCTCGGGTAGAGCACAGTGTTGTTAACCATAGTTAACGGTGTTGTTAACCCTTGTTGGTCAAGGGTTCAGATACCCGTACCAGTCAGCCAACACACACAAAAAATCATAAAAATATAAAAGTTACACTTCATGTGAAGGAGTCTGGATTTATTATCTGAAGAGAAGTTTGAAAACTTTTTGGGTGTATTTGTGAAATACTTCAAACATTTAGATAAAACTAGAGAGTAGCAGCAAACATCTGTGTACCCCTAATTCAGTTTAAAAAGTCTCAACATTGTGATTCATTTGCTGTTTTGATCTTTTTTCTTCTAGTTCTTTTAAGAAATTAAACATTATAGATATATTTGAAGAATTGTTTTTGCAGATTTTGAGATTATGAAAAGGGAATTATAATGTACTTCAAATTTGCTGGTTTTGGCTGGTCCTAAGGTAGTGAGTTATCTCAATTGATTGTTCACAGTCAGTTACAGATCAAACTCTTTGTCTGCTCTTTCCCCCTTTTCACTACTGCACTTGAGTGGCCTTAAAAAAGAGAGAAAAGAAAATAATTCTGCTGGTTTTGTTTGATATTTTTTAACAGTTTATCCATGTTAAAAATTGTGGCTCTCCTTCATTTGTTTTAACTGTTAAACATCATTCTGCAAAGACTGTCAATGTGTGTTAAATATAGTTGAATAAATGGAGGCCCTCAGTATCTGTTGACAGATCAAGGCAGTGTTTCTCTTTCTTGCACCCTGACAGAAGGGATGGCTTCTCTCTGTGCTTGCTGCCAAGAAAGCATATTGGAAGGCTGAGGGCACAAGAAATGGTATTATGGGAAAAAACCCTGAATCTCCTGCAATTTATATTAAAACAATGGGTTTTGTTTCTTTAAAGACATTGCTTTTTATATACTTAATGACTGTGATCCTGAGACATCAGTGTGTATTAAGACTGAGGTTGAAAACTGCTGAGATGAAGAAAGATAATTCATTTGATGGTTTTAAAAAATTGTCTCAGGTGCCATAGACTTCTTCCAGGGCATGGATTTTTTACAGTGTAACTTTGAACTTAAATATATATCAACAAAATGAAGCATGTTTGGTTCAGTAATACCTAGGATTTTTCCATATATTTAGATATCTTTTGAAATTAATAACTACTTTTATTCACTTAAGTTTTAGGAGATTATAAGGATATGGCTGTGAATGATATTTAAATAACAGATTTACAACTTTGAGAAATAATTGGTTGGAAAGCTGTTGGTTGTCTTTCTAGTAGTTTTTCTTTCTCTTTAGCGTGATCAAGGTAAACTTTTCATGTTTGACATTCAGGTGCAGTGATTTTTATTTGGTTTAGTATAAATAATGTTTACTGGGCCAGGAGTCAGAGGAGTCCTGGCTCAGCCTTAGTTGTGACTGTGGTTGATTCAATTAGCTTTTGTGTTTCTATATCTGTAAAATAAGGATTTTTGGAGTCACTAATATTTTAAAATTTCCTTGACAATATAAAACCCAGATGTAATATAGATGAATGAAGTGTTTATGATTATGTTACCTTATAATGCTGAGAAACCAGCATCATGGAATAAATGTTTTTTTCATATCCCGACTTTGTAGGGTGTGACCGAGTGTTATGAATGTCATCCTAAGCCAACCCAGAGAACTTTTCCTGGCTGTACAATTCGTAACACACCTTCAGAACCTATTCATTGCATCGTTTGGGCAAAGTATTTGTTCAAGTAAGAGTGTATATATTTCTGAGCATAATTTCAGTAGTGATTATGAAAAATGGGGTCATTTTTATTTAAATATCTTAGAGAGTTTGTACTTATGTTTCAAAATAGTGAAGGGACACTTTAGTAGCTTTCTTGTGATATTTCTTAGGTTATATTAAATTCAGCCAACATTCAGTACATGCTACTTAGTCTGATATTGGAGATAGGCATGTAACTAAATGAATACAAATCTATATATTTGGAAATATGAAAACATAACCCATTGGTTAAAAAAAGTCATATTGGAAGTTAAAAATACTTTGTAATTATAGTGAAAATACTGTTTTTGAAAATTATAGGATGCATTGAATGTAGTAGTTGGGCGAAAAGTTATAGATTTGCATACATGAAAAACAGCTGAATATTAATGAGGTAAGAATCCCACTTAAATTAGAAAATGAACCACAGAAACATATTTTTGAAAATGAGAAAGAAGAATATATAGTCATGCACCACAACGTTTTGGTCAATGATGGACCGTATATACGACAGTGGTCCCATAAGATGATAATAGAGGGCGGGGAGGGAATGAATAATAAAAATAAAGTATCCTAACCCCCACCAAAAAAACAGTTTAAAATGGAGTTGAAAAATTACTATCACACGGTGAGTAATTGTGTCGTAGTGCAATTAGTTTTTTTTATAAATTTAGTGTATCCTAAGCATATAGTGTTTATAAAGTCTTTGGTAGTGTGCAGTAATGTCCTATGCCTTCACATTCATTCACCACTCACAGACTCAACCAGAACGTCTTCCAGTCCTGCAAGCTCCATTTTTTAATCTTTTATACTGTATTTTTACTGTGCCTTTTCTATGTTTAGATACACAAATACTTACTGTTGTGTTACAGTTGCCTACAGTATTCAGTAAAGTAGCATGCTATATAGGTTTGTAGCCTAAGAGCAGTAGGCTGTACATGTAGCCTAGGTATGTAGTAAGCTATTCCATCTAGGTTTGTGTAAGTACACTATAATGTTCAGAAAACAACAAAATTGCCTAATGATGTGTTTCTCAGAACATACCCTATTGTTAAGCAATGCATGACTATAATTGAAATAAGAGCAGGAAAAAAACTGGCAAGTTTGATTACAAAATAGGAAAGAAGGAAAAAAGAAAGAAACAAAATCGGAGAGGAGGGATGAATAACAACTAAATGGGGAACATAATCTATGATAGCACAGATTAGATTGATAATAAGGGGGAGAAGGATGATGATGATAATAATAATAATAGTAATAATAATAATAATAATAATAAAAGACCATGCCAGTACATTGAGAAATTTGAAGATCTGGGTAAATTTATTTTCAGAAAACTTACAAACCTGACTCAAAAAGAAATAGCCTGAATATGATACTATACCGTAGAGACATGTAATCACTAATTTAAATTCTTCTGAATAATGGACTAAATCTATGTGATTCTGCAGATGAATTTCACTACACTTGCGAGGAATGTAGTATTCTCATCTTAGGCAAATTCCCAAAGAAATAAGAAAACGGAATACTACTTAGTTCATATTATGGGGCTAGCATGCCTTTGATAACCAAAATCAGTCCAAGGCCATTATGGTATAAGAAAAGGAAAATTTCAGTCTCACTCATAAATTCTATACAAAATATTAGCATATGAATTTAGCCATATAAAACAAAGAGTATACCATAACCAAGTTGTATTTATTCAGGAATGTAAGCATAGTTTAACGGTAGAAAATCTGTAGATGTCCTTCACTTCATTAAGAAATTAAAGAGAAACTATATAATCATAATCTTCCTAGATATAGAAAAAAACATTTGGTAAAATTTAACAAGCATCCTTTCATGGCAAAGCTTAGTAAAATAGAAGGAGACAAGAACTTTCTCAACCTGAGAAAGGGTATTTTGTAAAAACCTACAGCAAACATTGTCTTTAATTTTTGATTAAGATATAATATATATGTACTCAGAAAAGTATACATCATAAGTGAACCTGACAGATTTTTACAAAAAAAAGCACTTTAAGCTTTATTTATTTGGTAAACATTTTTTTTTCTTTTTTAAATAGACTTTACTTTTTTACAACAGTTTTAGATTTATAGAAAATTGAGAAGATAGGACACAGATCCCATGTACCTCCGTACCCACTTTCCCCTACTATTAACATTTTATATTAGTATGATACATATATAACAATTAATGAACTAATGGTTGAAATATTATTAATAAAGTCCACAGTATATTTAGTTTTACTTAGTTTTTACTCAGTGTTCATTCTTTTCCATGATCACAACCAGGATACCACATTACAATTGTCATGTCTCTTTAGACTCCTCTTGGCTGTGAAAGTTTCTTAGACTTTCCTTTTTTTGATGTCCTTGACAGTTTGGGGAGCATTGGTCAGGTATTTTGTAGGAGGCCTCTCTATTAGAATTTGGCTGATGTTTTTCTCATGATAAAACTGGGGTTTTGGGTTATTGAGGGGAATACCACAGAGGTAAAGTGCCATTTTCATCACATCCTATCAAGGATAATGCTATCACCATGATATATGACTGCTGATGTTGGCTTTGATCACCTGAATGAGGGAGGGTTTGTCAGGTTTTCCACTATACTGGTACTTTTTTTTCTTCCCCCTTCCATGCTGTACTATACACTTTAGAAGGAAGTAACTGTGTGCAGCCCACTCCTAAGGAGTGGAGAGTTATGTCCTACCTCCTTGAGGGCAGAGTAGCTACATAAATTATTTGGAGTTTTTCTGCCTGGAAGATTTGTTTCTTCTCCCCCATTTATTCATTATTTATTGAATCATTTATGTCAATGTGGACTCGTTGGTATTGAATATATTTTATGCTTTGAGTTGTAATCCAATACTACTTTGTTACTCAAATTGTTTTAGCTTTGGCCATTAGGAGCTCTTTCAATCTGCTCTGTGCTCTTTGGCGTGTGCGTCCTTTTTTCTGGCAGTACAAGGTGTTCCAGGCACGCTTTGTGTAATTCCTGCCCTGGTCTTAGAATAAGCCATTTTGCCAAGGTGCCCCAGTTCCTTTTATTGAAGAATGGTTTTAGCAATCAAGATCTGGGTGCTTACACATTCTTCTAGGGTGTTGTTTTAGGCCCTCTAGCTGACAGAGAAACAAACAAATGTTTATATTAACTTGTGCATATGTATATAAATATTTCTGTATCTAGACATCCATATTAAGCTAAGCATAAGTTCATGTTCAGTGTCTCCAACTCTAATCAATTACCACATGGATCATTCTAGCTTTTTTCCACTTGCTTCCTCCCCTTGCTTATGTGTAAAGTCCATTTCAGTGGTCAGAAAATTTGCTCCCACCATTTACCATCCATAAGTGTATGAATTATATAATGCTGGCATTATTTTGGATGCTAAAAATTTTAAAGCATCCACTTTGAAATGAGGGACAAGATAAGGATACACATTATTGCTGCTTGTGTTTGGTGTTATATTGGATATTCTTAGCCAACACAATAAGACAAGAAAAAGAAAATTTGGCTCGAGAATTCGGAAAGGAAGAAACAAAACTGTTGTCATTTGCACACACATGGTTACCTACATAGAAAACTGTAAAGAATATACAGACAAATTAGTAGAAATAATGACATTTTAGCAACATGGTTGACTAAAAGATCAGTATAAAACAACCAATGGCATTTCTATATATAACATCAGGTAGTTAGAAAATGTAGTTAAGTATAGGTAACTATAGAATTATATAACTAACTATAAGAGATAACTAAATACAAACACATCAAAAAGTACCTGAGAATAAATCTTAAGATGTATAAGACCAATGTAGAAAATTAATGACTATCAGAACATAAAAAGAAGTAATAAATAAAAGGATAGAGTGTGTGTGTGTGGATTGGAAGTCCCAATACTGTTAGTATGTCATTTGTCTCCAAATTGAGCTAGAGATTCAATGTAATTCCAATTAAAATCTCATCAGTGGTTTTATTGGAACTTGTTCACCTGATTCTAAAATGAATATGGAGGAATAGGACCCAAGAAGAGACACAATTGAGCTAGAGATTCAATGTAATTCCAATTAAAATCTCATCAGTGGTTTTATTGGAACTTATTCACCTGATTCTAAAATGAATATGGAGGAATAGGACCCAAGAAGAGACACAACACTCCTGGAGAAGAATGAGTTGTGGTTAGTTGCTCTAACAGATGTTAAGATTTAACATAAACTAAAAATAATTTAGTGTGTTGTTGATGCAGGGACAGATAAACAGACCATTGGGACAGAATACACATCTCATGACCAAGGTCACATAATAGATCCCAGATAAAAGGGATTAAATAAAAGGTAGGGAATTGGTTATCAATATGGAAAAAATTTTCATTTCCTACTTTAAACAGTATATTAAATTTAAGTCCAGGTGGATTAAGGATTTAGATGTGACAGGCAAAACTTTAAGCTCTTATAATGTATGATGAAATTTTTGTCCTTGAGTTTAGGGAACAGATTCTTATATGCAGTAAGTGCTAACAGTAAAAGAAAAGTGATACATTTAAATTCATTAAACATATCCTGTCATCAAAAAACATTAAATGAGGGCCGGCCCGGTGGCGCACTGCTACAGTGCGCCGCTTGGGAGCGTGGCGGCACTCCCGCCGAGGGTTCGGATCCCACATACAGACCGGCCGCTCACTGGCTGAGCGAGGTGTGGGCGCAACACCGAGGGTTGCGATCCCGTTGCCGGTCCCAGTCCGGTACGGGCGCGACACTGAGGGTTGCGATCCGTTGTCGGTCACTAAAAAAGACAAAAAGCAAAAAAAAAAAAAAAACATTAAATGATGTGTAAACAATAAGCCACGATGTAGGAGAAAATGTTTGTGACATATGATCAGCTAAAGATTGTAATCCAAAATACATTTCTGCAATCAATAAGAAGATAACCTGACAAAACTAATATGAACAAGCATTTTTCAGTTAAAGGGAAACCCAAATATAAGTCCACAATGAAATACTATTTTATACTCACTAGTAGGAGAGCATTAAGTCTAGAGAGGAAGTGAATCAATAGGAACTCTTATACACCATTTTGTTGGAAGTGTAAATTGGTACAACCAAATGGGCATTTTATTGTATAGTGTATCAGGAGTTTTGAGATTATAGATTTTGGGGAGGGTTTTATTGTAAAAGGGATTCCTTTTTTTTTTCGTGACCGGTAACGGGATCGCAACCCTCGGTGTCACACCCGTACCGTGACCAGCAATGGGATCGCAACCCTCGGTGTCGCGCCCGCACCGCGCTCAACCAGTGAGCGGACCGGTCTCTATATGGGATCCGAACCCTCGTCGGGAGCGCAGCCGCGCTCCCAAGCGCCGCACTCTACCGAGTGCGCCACCGGGCCGGCCCCAAAAGGGATTCCTTTTAAAGTAACTTTAAGTCGTTATGCTTGAGAAAAGGTTGGTAAGTTTTATATCTGTAAGGGTTATCAAAAATTTTTTTGGATAACTTGATTGATAAAAGAGAATTTCAGTTTAATACTTTTATATTGTTTCTTAAGATTCTGTTCAGTAGTAAAAATACATACTACGATGAAAGAAAAAGTAATCTCTTGTTTACTGCTGAATTTCCTGCACCTAGCACAGGACCCTGCACGTCAGTTGTATAATAATGTTTGTTGAACAGCTAGCCGCAGATGTAGTTCACAGACATTTTCTTGGCGTTAGAATGTTATCTAGGTTGGAACATAAAAGACACTCATGTGTTTCTTGTTCAGAGATTTTAACATTGCAACGTGCAAAGCCATGCTAGTTGGAGAGCATGAAGATAGATATAGGTCTTCTAAAATTCAGCCTTGCTTGCATTGTGATTGAAATTAAGATGCAAGTTATCTAAACAGAATACTTTGATGCTTTTAGGTTTATAAAGTGTAATTTATCAGTTGTTCACTCTTTATCCCTGCTGAACATTTTGTATATTGTAAGTTAGGTGTTTGTGAGGAAAGTAGGAGAAATAAAGCCCATCTGTTGAGAGTGCTTTGTTGTACATAAATATTTACTACTCTTAAATTATAGCCAGTTGTTTGGGGAAGAAGATGCTGATCAAGAAGTATCTCCTGACAGAGCTGACCCTGAAGCTGCCTGTAAGTACACTATTTGGCATATGTTTTCTTATCAGTGACTCCTACCTTTATTTTACTAATTTAATATTAGTAGCTTTTTTTTTTAAAGATGACTGGTAAGGGGATCTTAACCCTTGACTTGGTGTTGTCAGCACCACATTCTCCCGAGTGAGCCACGGGCCAGCCCCTAATATTGGTAGCTTAAGAGAAAAAAAAATATTTGCTGTTTGTGTGCTTAACATACATGTGTTACATCATTTTTAAAGCCATGTTTGACAAAAAGGATAGTCCCATTTTACTGGTGAGGAAATCAAGATAACAGAGAAATTTCATACATCTAGTAAATAGAGCTAGGGGTTTATTCTTTGAACATACATGAAGCCTTCAGAAACTGAGGTAGAAAAGATGCTGATAAGCATGTTATTTTCCTTTCTCTTCAAATTCAGCATGTGTCACATGCACATGACTTCCATGGATGACTTTTTTCCCCCAGAGGTTAGTAAGAGCTCAGTTCTATATTTATTACAGTTGGAAATAATATGTTTGTTTTACAGGGGAACCAACAGAAGCCGAAGCTAGAGCCAGAGCATCTAATGAAGATGGTGACATTAAACGTATTTCCACTAAGGAATGGGCTAAATCAACTGGATATGATCCAGTTAAACTTTTTACCAAGGTTAGGTTTACTTTCTTTATAATTGTGGACACGTTTATGATTTTTTTTTAATGTGTATGTGTGTTTCAACATTTTATTATTATTTTATTAAAAATAGTTTAACATTTGCTTGCACATATTTGTGGAGTACACTGTGATATTTCAATACATGCATATACTGCACAATGATTCACTAAGGGTAGATAGCATAATTTTGTACCCATTAGTCCACCACTTTTCCTTCTCCCTGCTTCCCCACATTTAGGATCCTAATTCTGTTTATTTTAAAATAGTATGTAAATCGAATTAAGCTTCTTTCTGTGTATATGTTAATGCTAGAATGATTCAGCAGAATGATTGATGTAGTCAGGACAAGCAAGTTCTGAAATTTTAGCACTTAACACTAAATATAGTATAAGTATAAATGTAGCCTCTTTATAGGAGGTAAAATACATAGACTTGCTTATTATATACACTCTTTGTTGTCCTTCCTTTCCTGACTTTCACGGAACTTTTTGGTTTTCCTTATAACTGATTTTTGGTTCCTCCTGCTACTCATCTTCACTTTTTTTTTTTTTTTTTTTTTTTGTCTTTTGTCTTTTTCCGTGTCCAGCAACGGATCGCAACCCTCAGTGTTGCCCCC
>NW_007727200.1:135117-170208 GCF_000696425.1 Galeopterus variegatus | reverse complement strand
GGCAACGGGATCACAACCCTCGGCGTTGCTCCCGCGCCTCGCTCAGCCAGTGAGCGGGAACCGGTCTGTATGTGGGATCCGAACCCTCGGGTGGGAGCGCCGCCACGCTTCCCAAGCGGCGCACTTATCCAGTGCGCCACCGGGCCGGCCCCTCATCTTCACTTTTGTCCCTTTCCTGGTCAAATCTTCTGTTGGTGGTTTAACCGGCATATTTTAAATCACCCTTGAATCCCTAAGCCTCTTTTTCTTGGTAAAATCCCTCTTTAGTATGTATTATTTGCCTGCTGAATATTTCTCAAGAAATCTGCAAGGTCGTTTTGATTGGGTCTACCTAATTATTGCACAGCCAGGCCCTCTGGTCTGTGTTTTTTTTTTTTTTTTTAAAGGATGACCGGTAAGGGGATCTCAACCCTTGGCTTGGTGTTGTCAGCACCACGCTCAGCCAGTGAGCAAACCGACCATCCCTATATGGGATCCGAACCCGTGGCCTTGGTGTTATCAGCACCGCACTCTACCGAGTGAGCCACGGGCCGGCCCTGGTCTGTGTTTTAAAAGACTTTTTTTTTTTTTTTACTTTGGCTCCCTAGCAAGTTTATCACGGTAGGTCCTTGAAACTTTCTCAGCTCTTAAACTGACTAATATACTTTTGCAACCTTTACTGAGCAGATGACCTTAAGGATATGTTAACAAGTTTGAAGCCATTGGACATAATTTTTCTGTTGAGAGAATGTCCAGCTTCACTGCACACTTTAGTTTTTCCCTTCTGTTGGAGAGAAACCTCTTTTGATGAAAGCTAACTCTTCCATATGGCGGTTTTCTTTCCCTTTGTACCTTATTTTTTGAACAGTATTTTCTCTTTGCATCTTGGATTTTTTTTCTTTTTTGGCTCCGTCTTTCTGACATGCACAGGTCCCAATGTCCAAAGCATATGGCTCACTGCTTGCTCTCTCTAGCTAGCTTCACCTCTTTTCCTCAGTGGTAACAGATGTTACAAGTTGACTCTCTTAAGCCTATTGCATTTCTTTCCTCGCTTCAGCTTTTTCTTGGAAAATTGTTTTTGTTTTGATTATACACTAAAATAATTCTCATTAAAGGGGAAAGTGGGAAGATAACTGGTAAGATAAGTTGAGGCCAGGTCAGGCAAGACTTACTAGGCAGTGGGAATCCATTGAAAGGTAGTCTTACAGGATCACTATAACGACATAGAGGGGGTGCACTGCACCACTCTAGGACCTGATATTCATATTGTAACCAATATGGGACAGTACCCCTGGAGTTGTGCAGTGCCAGAGTAATCTGAAGTACAAGCCGTCTCCACTCCTAGTCGAGGATGGAGGAGACATAGTCTCAATAGGACTTTATAGTGAGGAACAGTGAAGAATCAAGAATGATAAATGATACCTGGTTTCTTATTGGGCAGCTGGATGAAAAGAGGTGCCATTCTCTGAGATAGGTGAGATGGAAAGCAGATGTGTGTGTAGGAGTTGAGGAGATAGGAAAAGGTGATGAAATCAGTTGTGAACTCATTTGAGATTTCTGTGGAACATTAGAGAGATGACAAGTGGTTCTGCAGGTAGGTAGAGAGGTTTAGACTGTTAATGTGGATAAGAGTCAGGTTTAGAGATGATTTAACTAATGGAAATGGACATGATAGATCAGTGAGGATAGAGTGAGAAGATTGGTCAGTAGAGAACTCTCAGGGACTCCTAATATTTGGTAGTAGTTGGATAAAGGAGAAGGTGGTGGAGCTTGTGCTTGAAAAACCACTGATTCTCCCTTGCCTAGCAGGTTTTTTTAGCTAAGTGTTCAAGGTCCTCAACAAAATGTCTCCAGCCACATTTGTTACCCAAATCATAATGGATTCCTTATCTCCTTGCCTGTGTACCCATTTCAAATGTTACCATTTCCTGTACTCTTTTCTTATTATTCAGACAGATAAAACAAAAATCCCTATAGTGCTGAAGGCTTTGTGATTTTTACACTAAATTGTATTCTAATTATTTGTATATTTGACTTGTTTTCTAGAGATTAAAGATGCTCAATAAAGCTATTTTTAAATAAAAATATTTAAAAACTAAATATTGAGTATATTTTGATAGAAGTAGTTCTAACTTTTTAATTTAGCCAGATCTAGATTCTTACCTGGTACCTGCAATAAATGTTGAATAAATTAATCAACAATAGAAAATGCAGATTAGGAAAAAGTAGAAATAGTAAAATCACCTGAAATTCTACCACATATTTTTCTGTGATGATTTCTCAGTCTATAAGTGGTTTTTGTAGTAATAATTGTTCGTGCATTTGGGTGTTTTAGTTTTGCTATATTTTTATGTTTGGGCATGTTTCTTGGTGGGGAGAAGGCACATTTCAAAGATGTTGTACATAAGAAATTCTTTTGTTGAGCACTTTACTTTTAGAATGTGCATGCTTTGTTGGTGTGTACCGGTGAACTTAGTGATCTCTAGGCTCAGTGGTCATATTCTTGTAGAATTGGTATATGTTTATCCAGCCTCTTAATTTGTATGTTTGTGCTTCACACTGATATTTGTAGTTTTGGGGGAGGTGACTCAGGACGGCAGGAGCAGTTGGCACAGTTCAGAGATCCTTTGCCCTGCTTTCCCCAGAGCACTTCTGCTTTTAACTTTTTTTTTTTTTTTTTTTTTTAAAGATGACCAGTAAGGGGATCTTAACCCTTGACTTGGTGTCGTCGTCAGCACCATGCTCTCCCTAGTGAGCTATCCCTATATAGGGATCCGAACCCGTGGCCTTGGTGTTATCAGCACCACACTCTCCCGAGTGAGCCACAGGCCAGCCCTTAACTGTTTTAAATGTAGGGATTCTATGTAAAATTTTTTATTACAAATGTTTTTCCTTTCGAAAATTGTTATTTACTGGTATGTGCATGTGTCTTTAAATCAAATTTCACAGTGTCATATTTATAAGTTAGCAATGAAGTTTGGTTATATTTTATCAGCTTTTAGGGACTATAATGTTTATGGGATTTATCCTTTTTTTAAAGCTTTTTAAAGATGATATCAGGTATCTATTGACCATGGACAAACTGTGGCGGAAAAGGAAACCTCCAGTTCCATTGGACTGGGCTGAAGTACAAAATCAAGGTAAAGAATATGTTTTGGTCTTTGGGATACCTAAAATGGAGATTCTTTCATCTAAAGTCTTTAAAGAGCCCTATTATTTCTTGAAAATGGTATGTGTTCATACATATAAACAATTCAAAAAGATATGAAGAAGAAAAATCACTGGACGTCCCATTACTTAAGAGTAATAGCCATTATTAACGTTTTAAGGAATGTTTTGGTAGTCAGTCGATTCTATGCACATAGGTACATATATCCACTTTACAAATAGTACGACTCCATTTATGTATACTCTGACTCTTTTCAATTAGTAGTATTTAACTAGTTCCTTATTGATTAACAAGTAGTTGTTTCCTGTTTTTCCTGAAAAGTGTTGTGATGAGTGTATATGTTCATACATCTTTGTACCCTTGTGATTACCTCTTTAAAATTTAATTTAGAAACACATTTTAAATTTTAAATCAGGGGAAAAAACTATTGTAGTTATTACTTTCTTATACCACTTCCCCTCAATACATTGTGTGTCTCCCTTATCTGAACTGTATTGCAATTTATGCATAGCAGTGTAGAGTGCATTGGAACTTAAAAGATTCCAGGAGACTTGGAATGTCACTTTGGAGCTGTTCTCAACAATGTGGGGTACTTACCTTATACAAATGCAAATATGACTAATAGTTTCCATTTAGTGCTGATTGTTTGCTGGACTTAATGCCTATCATCTTATCTATATTATATCCTTGAATTTCCCACTGACCCTATGATGTCCTGAGGTGGTTTTGCATCTTTCCCATCTCAATTTTTTTTTTTTTTTTTTTTTGTCCTTTTTGTGACCTGTAAGGGGATCGTAACCCTTGGCGTGGTGTCAGCCAGTGAGCGCACCAGCCATCCCTATATAGGATCCGAACCCGCGGCTGGAGCGCTGCTCTCTCCCGAGTGCGCCACGGGGCCGGCCCATTCTCATCTCAATTTTAATTGACAGTTTTCTTGTACAGATATTTGCATTGTAGTGATAATTATTTTAATGGAATATGTTTCATATTCTTCTATTTTCTTATTGGTCAGTGATTGAATTTGTTAAATAGAACACAGTAGAGAAATGGCATTTGTTAGTGAAATTTCTAATATTTTTTTCTCTTAGGAGAAGAGACTAGTACATCCGATCAACAAAATGAACCCCAGTTAGGTCTGAAAGACCAGCAGGTTCTAGATGTAAAGAGCTATGCAAGTCTTTTCTCAAAGAGCATTGAGACTTTGAGAGTTCATTTAGCAGAAAAAGGGGATGGAGCCGAGCTCATATGGGATAAGGTTTGTTTTGAAAATGTGTGGCCATTACTTATATTTCAAATATATGTTTTAGTTCTTCAGCTGTATGAGAAGCTAGTAATTTTTTGGATATTGTTTATTCTACCAGATTTTGAGGAAACACGTTGAATTTGTTGTGGATGTTATCTCTAATTACTATAATGAACTGAATTTTCTATACAAGAATTCAAGCAATATTATAAAATTTCATTTTGGAGTCTAGTAATGTGTTCATGGTTTGTGACGTTTGACTGACTGAAGAAAATAGGCTTTAACTTCTTATGTAAGTAGATGTGTTAAAAGAAGTCATGCAGTCCTTTCAGAGATAACAGCTCAGACTTATTTGACCTTGAAAGCAATAAAATTGCCTTTCTTTTGAAATAGTTATAACTGTTTCAGAGGTCTGAGAAACAGAGCTCTCAATACAAAAATGAAATGTAATTATTCTTAGAAGCTAAAATAATATTTAGTACTTTGTGAATAGATGTCATTTTAAATTTTGATATTATGAGTTAATTTTACTTAATTGTAGTTAGTATTTTCTGTGGCCATAAGTGACTTATCTAATAAAGTTTACATGTTGCTATGGTGGTAAAGATTTACCATGGGTTTTAAAGTAAGAAAAAAGAATTTGGCCAGTTTTAGAAACCTAAGATAACTTTGTACAAATTTTAACTTTGTGTGTACAAGTTTTGGAACTTTGTCTGAATTAGATATCTTTTTTTTTTTTTTTTTTGTCCATTTTGAGACCGGCTGCACTGCACTCAGCCAGTGAGCGCAACGGCCATCCCTATATAGGATCCGAACCCACGCAGGAGCACTGCTGCGCTCCCAGCACCACACTCTCCTGAGTGCGCCACGGGCTCAGCCCTGAATTAGATATCTAAAATCTAGTAAATTTAGATTTTGGAGATTGTTATAAACATTAGTCTCTTGGGTTTATGTGATATAAAGGGTAACTTTTTTTTTTTTTCATGTTTTCATTGTTATACTAGTGATTTGGGAGGTTTTTCATCAGTACATAGGGGCTAAATAAAGAACCCTTGGAACTGGGAATTGTTACCCTCTTGAATAAAGTCTGCCCCTAATGCGTGTGATAAGCCAGATGCCTAGGGAAGTAGCTGATGAACACTGTGTTGAGTACTGTTAAATATTCTTACTTAGTTCTCACCACAGCTTTATCAGATGTGGATAATCCCCTGTTTGACAGATTAAGAAATTTTGAGTGAGGGTGGTTGACTTGCCTGAGGTTGCTCACCCAACCAATAAGTATGTATACAAAGAACCATATCCTATCGATGCCTTTTCTTCTATACTATGATGCTTCTGAATTTTAGACTATGATAGTATCTTCTCAGTTCAAAGCAGGAAGCCTTACTGAAATCTAATTAAAGAGACTAAGGTATAGTCTCAGGAAAAATACAAATTGTAAAGGGAAAACTGAGTGCATTGCCTTATCTGAAGAAACAGCATATATGGGAGAGTGGTAGATGAAGGGAGTTGAAAAGAATAGTAGTCAGATTTTTTTGAGGCTTTAATGAAACAGCTTTCTCAAATGGCCTTTATCTTCTTGCCTGAAATTTTGTGCTTGTCTAACAACCTTCTCATTACTAACAGACCCAAGAAAAGGGTTTCCATTGTCAGTGAATGGAATTGGTGTTCTGGTGCAAACACTTAGTCTCCAGTGCATTTGTTTAAGCAAGAGCGAATTCCTGGAAGTCTGATGGTTCTTGGTGTTCTTGTCAGACTACATTCCTGGACCAGAGAAGCTGACGATGAAACCCTGCCCCCTACTTACTCAACCTTCCATGCTGTGAGGCTCTACCTGTCTGGCCTCTCCCTCAAGACCACACCTTGTTGTAGTTGACAGTCTGAGTGTTATGAACATGTGAAAGTATTGTTCTGAAAGTAATACTAATCAAACTCGTGAATAAATTTGTGGGAAGACTTGTCAAATTGTATAATTATTGGCAGGATGACCCATCTGCAATGGATTTTGTCACCTCTGCTGCAAACCTCAGGATGCATATTTTCAGTATGAATATGAAGAGCAGATTTGATATAAAATGTAAGTTGTTTTGTAATTCAGTTGCATCATCGAAACCTCAAAAGTTTTTTTTTTCTTTAACAGCTAAACATATTTATCTTTTTTTTCTCCCAGCAATGGCAGGGAACATTATTCCTGCTATTGCTACTACTAATGCAGTGATTGCTGGGTTGATAGTATTGGAAGGATTGAAGATTTTATCAGGAAAAATAGACCAGTGTAGAACAGTGAGTATTTCTATTTGCATTTTTTATTCAACCTCTTTTTGAAAGTAATTTATAAAAAGCACATTAAACAGTTTTTAAAATTAAAACAGTAAAGTTGGCTTGAAGCATTGGAAAAATTGTTCTGGTTACCTCATGAGTGCATGTTTAAGTAAGCTTCCTGGAAATTACAACAAGAAAAGCACATTTGCTTCTTTTATTTTTGTTTAATAAGTGGAAACAGAAGCTAATTTGCTTCTAACTTCCAATTTTACTGAATTCTTGTAGCAATTCACTGTGGGGTCATTATACTAAGAAGTTTTTTCAATTGTTTTTTTAATTCTAAGAGTTCTATAGTTTTAAAAATTTGCTTGGTCATTTTATAGTCCTCTGTTCTTCAGTCATTCTTTTTAGTTTTCTCTTTTTATTTTAGTTATTTTATATTCTTTGATAATGTTAATGTTTGAAATCTTTATGGTGTAGTGTTTTGGTGACTGGCTGGTACGGGGATCCAAATCCTTGACCTTAGTGTTACAACACCATGCTCTAACCAGCTGAGCTAACTGGCCAGCCTTCTCTCATAGCATTTTGTTTGCTTGTATGGTTTATGATTTTTTTTTTTAACTGAATTAATGTGAATTAGACCTGTATCTATTATAATGCATTAAAGACCTGTTGAAGGTGTACTTCTTCAAAAGAGCATTTGTATTTACTTTAATTTGAGTGCTTGGGGCACTACAAATACAGAAAAATTCTGTAAAAAATTTTTTTTAATTCTCAGGTTTAGGTTTTTCTACCCCATGTATATATTTAGACAGCAAATCTGCATAAACCCTATCTTATCGTAATGAATCACATGGGAAGATATTTCCCCCTCTACTGAGTACCAAGGTCAAGTTATTTTTTCATGCCATTTCTGTGGAGAAGTTGTTTTTTTCTCCTCTTTATTTTCCTCCCCTTCTAGGTCCTTGTTTTACGTAAGGGTCTCCTATTGTAAGAGTTCCTACATTAATAGGGGATGGGCTAGGTTTATCTCTTAAAATTAAAGCTCCTTGGATATTCTCTTTGGATTCCTGCTTTCTGTTGAGTTTGTGTCTGGAAATGCTTTGCTTTCTTACCAGCTCAAAAATACTTCCTAAAAAGTAGTATGGTCAATACTTTTGCTTTTGTTTAGGTTTTCCTTTTTTTTTATACTGTTGAAATAAAAGGACACATTTAATGTTTAATCTGTGATGGTATTCTTATTTTTCAGTGCCATCATTGAGGTACGCTTAAAATATCTTTTATTGTTTTCATGACAGGTTGAAGGAACATAGAATCATATTGCCAGTCTGCCATCTTGATTCAGATTTCTATTTAAACTTTTATTTTGGTTATCATATTTTAATTCCTAAGAATTTTTTTTTTTTCCTTTTTGTCTTTTTTCGTGACCGGCAACGGGATCGCAACCCTCGGTGTCACGCCCGCACCGCGCTCAACCAGTGAGCGGACTGGTCTCTATATGGGATCCGAACCCTCAGTGGGAGCGCCGCCGCACTCTACCGAGTGCGCCACCGGGCCGGCCCAATTCCTAAGAATTTTAGTTTTTGATTTCTGCCTTTTATAGCAGTCTGAGACTATATTATGGCTACAGTATCCCTTTGAGCTTACAAACAATATGTATTAATTATAGAACTTATTAAAATGTCTGTCGTTTCCTATAACATCCTTCTCTTTTCTTTGCCTGTTGGCATCCAACCAACTCTTGGACTGTTGATACTTATGTCTAGATTTCATTTGTTCACACTTATCAGTGAATAAATACTAGGATGGATTAATAATGTTAGCCTGGGTATTAATAGTTATAGCTGTTGTTTTTATTACTGTTGATTTCCTTTAGCCCACTTAACTTCCCAGTGAAGCCCAAAGTTAAGTAAATCCCTACCACCCTTAGAACCCAGCTTATTAGGCTGTGCACTTTACTACCCAGCACTGCCACACTACCAGTATTCTTTAAGCTTGGGGGAATCCATGGGGTCCTCCTTTAGAATTAATTTATCTTCACAGATACAGTACTACATTTTAGTCACGAGATGAAGATTTGTATCTTAACTTCCTTTGTTTTTCTCACATTAGTTCTATTTGTGTTGAACCTTGCTCATGTTCCCAAAACTTCTTAGTAGTATGAGGTTAGGGCCTTTCTTAATTTCAGTGTAATTTTTTTTTTTTTTTTTAATTCGCCTTGGTTCTTAATTGCTTTTTTTTGTTTGGGTATTAGAGAAATGGTAAATAGGTGCATATACTGCCAGAAGTACATTATTTTTTCCCCTAATTATGTAAATGTTGTTATCATAATCACCATAGAAAATTTGGAAAGAAAGCCAGTCACACTGATTCCAGACATCTGTGGAAGCATTATCATTAATTAGAGAAATGAGTATATTGGTCTTGTCAAGGGGTTGGTTGACTTAAAAGTTGATAAGAATAACCACTAGGAAGGATATCAGATACAAGTATGGCTATGCTTTTACTCTCGCTAAATTAGAAGAATATGAAGTCTTGTAAAAACAAGGTGTATTGTCAGTAAGCCCAGCCTTTTATATGGTAACTGATTAGAAAAGAAGATTGGAAAACCAGGCTCTTAAGGTCATGTTTTTCCTGATCCTTTTTGCCATCTGGAAGGTAATATTTAAGTCGTTTTTTATTGGATGTATAGTAAACAAGATTTTAGGTTGTTTGGAGTATAAAATTGTAACTCACATTTCTGATTTTTGCTTATGTTTTTTCTTCTCCAAAGATTTTTTTGAATAAACAACCAAACCCAAAAAAGAAGCTCCTTGTGCCTTGTGCACTGGATCCTCCCAACCCTAATTGTTATGTATGTGCCAGCAAGCCAGAGGTGACTGTACGGCTGAATGTCCATAAAGTGACTGTTCTTACCTTACAAGATAAGGTGGGTACAGGGGCCAGTTCCCTTTTCCTTTTAAAAAAGAAAAAAAAAAATCCAATTTCTGTTTAGCCTTTTAGAGTATTACTGTCATAACAAACTAAACACCAGGTCATTACCCTGAAAGACTGACTACTGAAGTGTGTCACTCTGATTCCATGGGTTACTTCACCATCTGGATTCCTGCTGGCTTTTCTGTCTGTGGTTCCGGAATATGTACCACATACCCCAGAAAAAGGAATAAGTGTATTTGGCTGGAATATGTGCCGCAGGCAGTACAGTGGTGGAAAAGTGTCATGGCAAACAGAAGACTTCTTTGCTCTGTTTCCTAGATAGTGAGTAAATTCTGTATTTTTTGGCATATAGATGTTCTTGTATGGGCCTGGCTATGGCAGTGAACAGACAAGTCCATGTCGATTATCCCTTATCCAAAATGCCTAAGACCCAAAAGTGTTTTGGATTTTGAATTTTTGGTGATTTTTGCATATTTGCTTTATACTTTACTGGTTGAGCATCCCAAATCTGAAGTCCAAAATGCTCCAGTGAGCATTTCCTTTGAGTACCATGTTGGCACTCACAAAGTTTCTGATTTTGGTGCATTTTGGATTTCGGATGCTCTTGTATTTGCATGCCATGTGAATACTTGACTTAAGATGGCAAAGTTTTCCATTTCCAGCAGAGCACAATCTCAATTACTAGCTTTGTATTAAAGAATATGGGTAACTTGCAGAGTTTTGGATGCTCTGGATGTTGGACAGTGCCCACTCCTATCAAATTAGGGGGCTCTTGTCAATCATTTCTGAGGTCTGAGTTGAGGCTTGGTGATGGTACCCAACTTTTCTAACATGACCTGATTTTGGTGTGTTAGGTTAAGTCCCTGAGGAAATACAGCATTTGCACATGTGGATTCAACTATAGAGCTGGAGTGAGGGAAATGGGGGTTTAAGGATGTGGTCTAGTCCTTAGGTTTCTCCTAAGTTGGCTAGATTAGTTTCTTTACTAGGGAAGATTTCTCTTAAATGACCCAGAAGAGTGTCACTTCCCACTTTTGGGATCACTTTTGATTATTCCTCTGACTGTGTCCATTACAATGCTGCATATTTACCTCCTAAGATGGGGGAGTAGGCCTTTCCAAAAAGGGAAAGGGTGCTTGATAAAGAATGGCCTTTCTCCCAGAACTGGCTACACAGGGCGGATTGATTTGAGCTTATGTTTTGGTCAGGGAAGCAGCAGAGGTGTACTGGCCAGGAGAGGGCGGTTACCCACTTTCTTTCTTAGGGAATAATTATAATTGGTATCTACAGATTCTTGAGCTTAAAGGTAATTCTTCTACTTATAGGGTAATTAGACCCATAGAGAGTTTCTCCATTCTTTTGTAGGAACAAGTAGGATTTAACAGTATTATCACATCTGAACGCATCTTGGAATTTAAAGAGATGACATTCAGGAAGAGAGTAGATTATCTGAGAAATTTTTCCCGCTATCAAACATCTGCCATTACAAGGTTGGCACAGAGACTGAGATGAAATTTTTCAAGTGTGTATTACAGTACTACTCTGTAGGGAAAGACAAAATACCAAGAGCCAGTCAAGGAGTTCTCCGTCCTCTGTTTGGAGGAAGTTTGGTCTGATCTGCATCAGTGCTGAAACATGAGGCTAGAACTTGGGTGAATCCCCATTGCTTTCCTGCTTGCACTAGGGGATCTTAAAGAGTGACTTGGCCCCTTTCCAATCTAGGGGAAAGTAAGAGCCTTTATACAAAAAAAGTCTAGGGTTTTTTTATGGTCTTTAATTACCTATATTAATATTTTGAATCTTTTTTCCTTGTAGATAGTGAAAGAAAAATTTGCTATGGTAGCACCAGATGTCCAAATTGAAGATGGGAAAGGAACAATTCTAATATCTTCAGAAGAGGGAGAGACAGAAGGTATTACACATTGCATGTAATTTGCTCCCCTCATTTGGGTGGAGACTACCTAAAGGAAGGAGTGCACATTAGTTTATCCATTCACTGTATTTATTACTCAGTGTCACAGTGATGGGGCAATATTTGATTGGGGAGATGTTCTCCCAAGGTGACATTGCCTTGGTCACCACAGTTTCAGATCTGCGAGCTCCATGTTCTCAGAGGCTATTTCTCAATAACCCAGTGCACAGACACTGACCATTTACAGTGACTACAATGTTCTTGTCCATTTGCAAGGAACCTCCTTGCCTGTATCATGGATCCTAGGAGCTAAATTAATGATGAGAAGACTATTATGGCTGTTATATCAAAGTGAGGAGGATAATCTAAGGGTCTTGGGTGTTTTATTCAAGAGTGGGGAAGCCTTGATAACCTGTCCTACTATGTAGCAGGAAGTATTGCTGAAAGTCAGTATCCAGTTTTGCTTTTTTCAAAAGTTTAAACAGGTCATCCCTTTTGTTAATGCATTTGCTGTACAAGGTACAATATGTCTGATTCTGTTGAAGCTTTCTTAGGATTCCATTTTAAAATTCCTTCAGACTATTCTAGTCGGTCTGATTGAACTTAGAAATTTCATATCTCCTCTGTCACTTCCGCGGCTCATTTCTTGGGTTACCATTCTAATTGATTTCTCTATGTCTCAATTTTTGCCAGTGTACCATTACTTTCAAAAGTTGGAGCCACTGTTTTCCCTGTTCATCACCTGTTTGTCCACTGATCATTTATTCAGTATACTTTGCCAGATCCTGATGGGGATTCAGACATTAAGCCTTCTTTAAATTAAGATTTAGTGTCAAAATTCTCCCCTTGGTTGTAGTTGCTTGTTGAGAAATTGTTTGGGATATTAGGTCATGTGTAATTGGAGGTGATGTTTGGGTGGTAGTCTCTTTTAGGAGTCTAGCTGAATATTCAAGCCCATTCTAGCCAGCTGTCTTCATCAAAAAAAAAAAAAAGTAGGTTTGTGAGTTTGTGATCAGATGCTATCCCCTTAGATACAGCCAGCTCTTTCAAATGCTAGCTTTTTTTTTTTTTTTTTGTCCTTTTTGAGACCGGCCGCACCGCGTTCAACCAGTGAGTGCTGTGAGCGCTCCAGTCATCCCTATATAGGATCCGAACCTGCGGCTGGAGCGCTGCTGTGCTCCCAGCGCCGCACTCTCCCGAGTGCGCCACGGGCTCGGCCCCAAATGCTAGCTTAAAAATGGAAATTGGTCAAGATTTTTAGTGGCTCAAATGTGACCCTTATCCACCTAATACATGTGCCGTTGAGAGTGAGACAGCAGTTATTCACATATGTTTGGAGTCTTGTGTTACAGGCATAGTCTTAGATATTCATAATTCAAGGATGAATAAGACAGCAGTCCTTGGCTTGAAGTACTTTACAGCCTGGAAGGAGAGGATATATTATCAGCAAGTGGATTTTGTATAGTCTAAGGAATACTGAACAAAGAGCATGAACAAGGTATGAATTGAAGGAAAATATATTTAGCTTTGTGAAGAGGAGGGTTAAGGAGAATCACAGGAGAAGGGAGGACTCTTGGATCAGTTTCTGAAGATAAAATAAGGACCTCTGGGCAGAGAAGGGAGTGTCTGCATTTGGACAGAAATGAGTGGCATCTACAAAGGCTTTAACTTGTGAAACATAATAAAAGACTGGGAATGGCCAGTTATTTGGTTTCACTGGAAGATGAGGTTCTGTGCGCTTGGCAGTGGTTGTGAGGCTAGAGGACTTTCTGTGTCATACTGTAATATATGTGTGTCTTCCTCCCCTCCCTTGACACCCCCACCCCCCCTAGTAGCCCATTGTCCCACTCCCATCAGGGTTCAAGCAGGGGAGAAGTGTGGTTCAGTATAATCTGCAGAGGGTGTATTTAAAAAGGTGTGACAGTGGAGGCAGAGAGCCAGTAAGGGAGAAAAAGAATGAGGGATTTTTATTAATGCATAAGCAGATAACAGAGTTGAGACTTGCAGGTTTAGAATTTGGAGCACAGGTGAGGAAGAGTAGCATTATTAGGTCTGTACAGGACTGTTGCCTGGACTTGTCTTCAGAGATGATGCTAATTCACCCAGGGAAGAACTCATGTTAACTGGTTTCCTTTTGAACGTGTTAGTTCTGAGGGGTTTTTAGTTAATACAGATGTGTGATAGGGCTTGGAGATGGAAGGCTAGGTAGGAAATATCATTCTCCAAGGACATTCCAGATAGATTAAACAGTTAAAACAAGAAGTAAATCTGGAAAAGAGCTAGAACAAACTCAATATTTTTTTAGGTGTCAAGGTAGGGAAACATTCTAAGCACTTTCCTTATAAGCAACAAAAGAAATTATAAAAAACAAAAAAGGAGATTATTGGATTGAAAATTGAAATTATGTATAAAATTATATCCTTTAAACATGATAACCAGAATTTAAAGTATGTATGAGAGTACTTCAAAAAGTTTATGAGAAAATAGAATTAAAAGATAATAGGAATCTTTCCATGAACTTTTTAAAAGACCCCTCATGTTGTTTACCTAGTGTGTGCCAGGCACTGGGGATACAGGTCAACAGGTTCTAGACAATCTATATTCCTCACAGATCAGATATTCAATAAAGTAGATTGAGTGCTGTGAGGAGGGTGTAAATTGGGAGCAGGATGAGGCAGCAGTCTCATGACACTTGAATGCTTTTGTAGGCCAGGATAGAGCAGCATTTGAACAAGCAAGAAAGAAGAGATAATTGAGGCAGAAAGGCAGAATGGGTAGGAGACGTTAGTGATACCAAAAATTCAGTTGCAGGGGTTCCTCTTCATGGAAGTATTCATGTAGCATAGGTTTATTGAGTGCTGATGGTTGCTGTGAGTTGTGTGCTACATAATAGGGATATTAACACAAAGCAGAAATAACGTGGAAGATAGAAATGGGTTGGAGTTATTATTTGGGGGAAACTTCATTGGCTCTTTGTTGGAAAATGTTGAAATTTTTTGTTGAAAAATGCAAAATTTATTCAAATAAGTTAGGTTTTCTCTTATTTTTGAATTGTAAACTTCACTAAAAAGTTTGAGGTTGTCACAGATAACCTCTTTGCCAGTAGAATGCATATATATATACACACACACACACACACATATATTTTGAGCTCAATAATTAAGTAAATATCTGTTTCTTTAAGTGTGTTTTAATTCACACATCGTAATTGTATGTATTTATGGCGTACAGTCTGGTGTTTTGATATATATGTGTTGTATAATTATCAAGTCAGGGTAGTAGTTAGTGTATCCATCACCTTATGAATTTATCATTTCTTTGTGGCAGTAACATTCAAAAGACTCTCTTCTAGCAGTCACGTAATATGCAAAACCTAACTGTTGACTGTTGTCTCCCCACTGTGAAATAGAACACCAGAACTTATTCTTCCTATCTAATTGTAATTTTTGTTTTTTTGTTTTTGTTTTTTTAAATTTTTATTGAATCAAAATTGGTTATACATATTTTGGGGGTTCAGCGTTGACATATGTTGATCAAATCAATATTAGTGGCATATATATTGTTACAAATCATACTTATTCATTATGCCCTTTGTCCAGTCACCCCCCCCCCCATTACCCTAGATTTCTTCTCTACTGAAAGAGTAATGGTTACTCTGTTGATTTGTTGCCTAGATGATCTGTCCAATGCTGAGAGGTGTGATCATGTCTTCCAATATTATCGTAGAGCAGATGCTTCTTCTGTCACTCTGGAATGGACTTTGTGGAGAGAGACATCCTCTTCTTTTCTTTGGTCTGTGCTGGTGACTCTCCTTGTGTCAGTGCACTCCAGGGGCTGGTGGACCATCTGCATGGTGGTTGTGGCGTCTAGCCCCTTTTGTGGCAGTCATGGTTATTGTGGTGGCTGTGGTGGGCCTCCCACACAAAGGTGATGTTTCTGGCATGCTCCTTGGCACTGGTGGTGTGTCTGGTTGGCGGGGGGGGTCTGGTCCCTGGCTCCAGACCTCAGGTCTCTGGGTGGACCCCAGTGCGCTGGCACAGTGTGCCTGGTTGTGGGAGGGGGGTCCAGTTCTAATTGTAATTTTGAATCGGTTGGCTAACCTCTCCCTGTTTTCCTTTCCTCCCTCCCCTCCCCAGTCCCATGTAACCACTCTTTTACTCTCTGCCTCTATAATACAACTCCCCACCTCCATTCTGCGTATGAGTGAGATCATGTGGTATTTGTCTTTCTGTGCCTGGCTTACTTCACTTAATATAATGTCCTCCAGGTCCATCCATGTTGCCACAAATGACAGGATTTCATTCTTTTTTATGGCTGAATAATATTCCATTGTGTATACATACTGCATTTTTTCTTATCCGTTCATCTGTTGTTGGACACTTAGATTGATTCTATATCTTGGCTACTGAAATAGTGCTACAATAAACATGGGAGTGCAGATATCTCTAGCTTTTGGGGGGGGCAACTGTCATTTACAGGGATTGAACCCTGGACCTTGGTGTTATCAGTACCCCACTCTAACCAACTTAGCTAGCCAGACAGCCCTCTTCAACATACTGATTTCATTTCCTTTGGGCTTATACCCAAGTAGTGGAATTGCTGGATCATATGGCAGTTCTATTTTTAATTTTTTGAGGAACCTTCATACTGTTTCCCATATGGCTGTACTAGTTTATACTTCCCACCACAGTGTACAAATGTTCCCTTTTGTCCACATCCTCTCCCACACTTTGTCTTTTCAATAATAGCCATTCTTACTGCAGTGAGGTGGTATCTCATTTTGATTTGCATTTCCCTGATGATTAGTGATGTTGAACATTTTTTCATATGCCTGTTGGCCATTAGTATGTCTTCATTTGAGAAATATCTGTTAAGATCTTTTGCCCATTTCTCAATTGGGATATTTGTTTTATTGCCGTTGAGTTGTTTAAGTTCTTTATATATTCTTGATAATAACCCCTTGTCACGTGTATAGTTTGCAAATATTTTCTCCCATTCTGTAAGTTGACTCCTAACTCTGTTAACTGTTTCCTTTGATGTGGAAGAGCTTTTCAGTTTGATGTAATCCCACTTGTCTATTTTTGCTTTAATTGTTTGTGCTTTTGAAATCTTATTTTAAGAAAATCCTAGTAGTCATTGGTATTTTGATAGAGATTGCATTAAATAGATAGCTTTGGGTGGAGTGGCCATTTTAGCAATATTCTTCCAATTCATGAACATGGGATATATCTTTCTATTTATTTGTGTCCTTTACAATTTCTTTCTTCAGAGTTTTATAGTTTTCACTAATGAGTTCTTTTATCTCCTTGGTTAAGTTTATTTCTAGGTATCTGTATATTTTTTTTGTAGTTATTATAAAAGGAACTGTTCTGGATTTCTTTTTCACTATAGTTTGCTATTAGTATATAGAAATGCTACCGATTTTTGTGTGTTGATTTTGTAACTTGCAACTTCACTGAATTCATTTATTGTAACAGTTTTTGGTGTGGAGTCTTAGGATTTTCTATATTTAAAACCATGTCATCTGCAGGCAGGGACAGTTTGACTTCTTCCTTTCCAGTTGGGTGCCTTTTATTTCTTTCTCTTGTCTAATTGCTCTGGGGAGGACTTCCAGTACTAGGTTGAATAGAAGTGGTAAAAGTGACCATCTTTGTCTTGCTCCTGATCCATTCAGTATTATGTTAGCTGTGGGTTTCTCATATATGGCTTTTATTGTGTTGAGGTACATCCCTCCTATACCTAGTTTGTTAAGAGTTTTTTATTATGGAGAAATGTCATATTTTGCCACGTGCTTTTTCTGTGTTAATTGAAATGATCATATGGTTTTTGTCTCTCTCTCTTTTTTTTTTTTTTTTTTTTTTGTCTTTTTTTTCCGTGTCCGGCAACGGATCACAACCCTCAGTGTCGCCCCCGTACCGGACCGGGACCGGCAACGGGATCGCAACCCTTGGCGTTGCTCCCGTGCCTCGCTCAGCCAGCGAGCGGGAACCGGTCTGTATGTGGGATCCGAACCCTTGGCGGGAGCGCCACCACGCTTCCCAAGCGGCGCACTATCGCAGTGCGCCACCGGGCCGGCCCATTTGTCTTTATTTTTGGTATCACATTTATTGATTCGCATATGGTAAACCTTCTTTGCTTCCCTGGGGTAAATCCCACTTGATCATGGCTTATAATCTTTTTGATGTGCTGTTGGATTTGGTTTGCTAGTATTTTGCTGAGAATTTTTGCATCTATGTCCACCAGGGATATTGGCCTGTAATTTTCATTTTTTGTTGTGTCCTCATCTGGTTTTGGAATCAGAGTAATGCTTGTCTCGTAAAATGAGTTGGGAAATATTTCTTCCTCTTCGGTTTTCTAGAATAATCTGAGGATAATTGGTATTAGTTCTTTAAATGTTTGGTGAAATTCAGCAATGAAGTCTTCAGGTCCCGGACTTTTCTTTGATGGAAGACTTTGTATTGCTCATTGAATTTCCTCGCTCATTATTGGTCTGTTCAGATCTTTTATTTCTTCATAACTTAATCTTGGTACATAGTATAGGAAATCTATCCATTTCTTCTGTGTTATCAAATTTGTTGGCATGTAGTTGTTCATAATAGTCTCTTATAATCCTTTGGATTTCTGTGGTATCAGTTGTAGTGTCACCTTTTCATTTCTGATTTTTATTTGCATCTTCTCTCTTTATTTCTTGGTTAGTCTAGCTAAAGATTTGTCAGCTTTGTCTATCTTTTCAAAAAACCAACTTTTCGTTTTTCTGATTTTTTTGTTTGTTTGTTTCTATTTTATTTCTGCTCTGAGCTTCATTATTTCTTTCCTTCTTCCAATTTTGTATTTAGTTTGTTGTTTTTCTAGTTGCTTGAGGTGCGTTGTTAGGTTATTAGAAATCTTTCTTCTTTTCTGCATTTATTGCTGTAAATTCTCCTGTTGGAACAGTTTTTGCTGTATTCCATAGGTCTTGGTATGATGTGTTTTCATTCTCATTTGTCTCAAGGAATTTTAAAATTTCCCTTATAATTTCTTCATTGGCCCATTTGTTGTTTAGGAGCATGTTGTTTAAATTCCCTGTATTTATAAAGTTTCTGAAGTTTTTCTTGTTGAGTTCTAGTTTTATACCTATGTAATCAGAAAAGATTCTTGATATGATCTCTGTTTTTAAATTTGTATTGACTTGTTTTGTGGTCTTACATAAATCTGTCCTGGAGAATGTTCCATGTGTAGTTGAGTAGAGTGTGTATTCTGCAGCTCGTGCACAGAATGTTCTATAAATGTCTGTAAGGTCCATTTGGTCTGTGGTGCAGTTTACATCAGATGTTTCTTTGTTTACTTTCTATCTAGATGATCCATCCAAGTCAAAAGTGGGGTGTTGAAGTCGCCTGCTGTTATTGAATTGCAGTTTATCTCTCCCCTTAGGTCTAATATTTGCTTTATTTGGGTGCTCCAATGTTGGGTGCTCATATATATGTGTATATATATATATATGTATAAATATATATGTATGTGTATATATATGTGTATATTTATAATTTTCTATCCTCTTGTTGAATTGATCTCTTTATCATTATATAATGACTTCTTTGTCTCTTTTCAGTGTGTGATTTAAAGTCTATTTTATTCTCATATAAATATGGCTACTTCCACTTGCTTTTCACTTCCATTTGCATGGAATATCTTTTTTCAGCTCTTCACTTTCTTTTTTTTTGTCTTTTTTCATGACCGGCAATGGATCGCAACCCTCGGTGTTGCTCCCTTACCTCGCTCAGCCAGCGAGCGGGAACCGGTCGTCTGTATGTGGGATCCGAACCCTCGGCGGGAGCGCCACCACGCTCCCAAGCGGCGCAACCGGGCCGGCCCTTCACTTTCAATATATGTTTGTCTTTAATAGTTAGGCAAGTCTCTTGTAGGCAGCATATTGTTGGGTCTTGTTTTTTTATCCATTCAACTACTCCGTATCTTTTAATTGGAGAGTTTGATTCAGTTACATATAAGGTTGTTGATATGTGAGAATTCATTATTCCTGCCATTTTGTATTTTTTATTTCATTTGTTGAATTCTTGAGCTCCAAGATTTTTTTTTTTTTTTTTTGTCCTTTTTGTGACCGGTAAGGGGATCGCAACCCTTGGCTTGGTGTCACCCGCACCGCGCTCAGCCAGTGAGCACACCGGCCATTCCTATATAGGATCTGAACCTGCGGCGGGAGCACTGCTGCGCTCTCAAGCGCTGCACTCTCCCGAGTGCGCCACGGGGCCGGCCCGAGCTCCAAGATTTGTTTGGTTCTTTTTAAAAATATTTATCTCTTTGTTAAATTTCTCATTAAGATACTGACTTGGGATACACAGAATAAAAACTCAACGAAACTTTTTTTTTTTCCTTTTTTCTTTTTGTCTTTTTTTTTTTTTTCATGTCCGGCAACGGATCGCAACCCTCAGTGTCGTGCCCGTACCGGACCAGGACCGGCAACGGGATCGCAACCCTCGGCGTCGCGCCCGCAGCTCGCTCAGCCAGTGAGCGGGAACTGGTCTGTATGTGGGATCCGAACCCTCGACGGGAGCACCATCGTGCTCCCAAGCGGCGCACTGTAGCAGTGTGCCACCGGGCCGGCCCCTTGACACTTATTTTTACTATTTTTAAAAAAATGTCTTCTGGGGGCTGGCCTGTTGTTTTCATGATTTCATTGAATTGTCTGTCTGTGTTCTCTTGTATCTCATTGAGTTTCTTTAAAAACTCCTTTACAGGCATTTCATAACTGTCCTTTTCTTTGGCATCTGTTACTGGAGACTTATTGTGTTCCTTTGGGGGCATCATGTTTCCTCTCTTTTTCATGCTTCTTGTGTCCCTACTTTGATATCTGTAATGGAGTAGTTGCTTTTCCCAATTTTATGGAGTAGATCATGTGGAAATGAGTTTTTCCTGTAGGTGGGTCCTAGGGTGTCTTTGGTATGTTGCATTGGTTTTGGTTTTGGGTGGACTCAGTGTAGTGTCTTATGCGGTTCCTTCAATTATAATCCTCTTCAGTGAGGTCTTCAAATGCCTCACTGGCCTATACTGCAGGAGTTTGTGCCAGCACTGGTGCTGTTTTGCTAGGGGTGGAGACTTCAAGCTGGTTGTTGGGCCAGTGCACTGCCCAACTAGGTGTAAGGCCAGGTGTGGGTGTGCAACTCTGAGGTTGTCTCTCCAGGAGATGGTGTGCTACCTGACCAGCTTTTAGGCCAAAAGCAGGTGAGCCTGTGTATGGGGTAGTGGGAGTCAAGCAACTCTTTGAAGGCCTGTCAGGGGAGACCCCAGCATCTGAAGCCATCTGGCCAAGAGCTATTGTTTGCAGGTGCAGCAGGGCCAAGTGATTCCTTGGAGGCCTTCTAGAGGAAGCAAACCAGCTATTTGATCTGCTGTCAAGCAGGGAATAGGTGTGTACTGGTGAAACAGGGCAGGGCAGCTCTGTGAAGGCCTACTGGGGGAGGCAGAGCCACTGCCTGATCAGTTGTTGAGCAGGGTGCAGGCATGTGCTGGCACAGCAGGTTTAGGCAGCTGTGTTGAGACCTGCTGGGTCGGGGGGGAGGTGAATCCATCCCCCAATCTGCTGTCAAATAGGAAGCAGGTGTGCAGTGTTGCACCATGGCCTGGCATGTCTGTGGAGGGCCGCCAGTCAGCTGTTGAACCTAGAGTAATCCTGCAGGGATGTATCAGGGTTGGGCAGCTCTGTGGAGTCCTGCTGGGGGAGGCAGATCTGCCACCTGATCTGCTGATGGGTAGGGAGCAAACATGCTTTGGTGTAGCAGTCTGTGGAGTCCTGCTGGGGGAGGCAGATCTGCCACCTGATCTGCTGATGGGTAGGGAGCAAGCATGCTTTGGTGTAGCAGGGTCCATCCACCAGCTCCTTGGAGGCCTGCAGGGAAGAAGCAGAGCCGCTGCAGGCATACAAGGATGCAGCAGGGTGTGGCAACCCTATGGAGGGCTGCTTTGGGGAGGCGGAGCTACCACCAGACTAGCTGTTGGACTGGCCTGGGTACCTGTGAACTTAGCAGACCAGCAGGTTGTACAGGACAGGTGCATGCTAATGTGGTAGATCAGCTTCTAATTGGCAGCTTCCCTGCTGAGCAGGTCTGCCTTTTCTGCCATGTGGGTTCGGACGCTGGGGTCTCATTTGTTCTGCCTGGCCTACACTTCAGGTAGCTGGGATTGTGATCCTACAGGCACCTGTGTGAATGTGGTAGAATGAAGATAGAGCCTCGGATTGAAGGAGTCAGTGTCCACTGACACCTAGGGTAGGATACACTTCGGCACTGGTTTTGGTTTCAAGATGGTGCTGTACTATAGTCACTTAGGTCAGGAGGGTGGGGGTTGCTCTACCTGGGCTTCTACTGTGAGACCATGCAGCTGCACAAACTCCTAGCTGTACTTCAAACTGGGTTTCGGGCCCGTGAGGACTGGGGGACTCTCCTTTGGCAGAGATTGCTGGCGTTTGTGGCAGTACTAGAAACAGCCAGAGTTTTCCAGACTACCTTTTCTCTAAAAGTACACGTCCTACCTGACTTTGAACTGGTCCCTGTGGGGAGATAGCGTGGCAGAGGCAGGATGCTTTGCTCTGCTCTTTGTGGTGCTCTCCTGGTCTTCTGGACTCCACAGGGATTTTGTTGCTTACCTGGTGCTCTGCAGCATACTTCTTTAGTCATTCCAGTCAAAATATAGTTGTTCAGTTGTTTTGGTCTCTCTTTGGGGTGGAGGAACGCCAGACAGCTCTAGTTGGCTATTTTGCTTTGCCTTCCTCCCAGAAGAATATATTTCAAACAACTGACTCTTCAGGATTTCGGAATTAATTTGGTTTAGATGGGGAAATGTTCTTAGAACTTCTCACAGTTTCATCCCCTTGAAGTAGTTTTAGTAGTTGTGTTGAGGGGTTACTTCCTAAGTGCCCAATATTTTAGAGTATTAGTTTGCTAGGGCTACTGTAACAAACATCACAGTGCCAGATGGCTTAAACAGCAGAAATGTATTTTCTCACAGTTCTAGAGGCTAGAAGTCCAAGATCAAGGTATTGGCAGGTTTGGTTTCTTCTGAGGCCTCCTTGGCTGGCAAATGGCTGCCTTCATACGGTGTCTTCACATGGCCTTTCCTTGGGGTGCACATCCTATGTCTCTTTGTCCAAATTTCCTCTTATAAGGACACTAGTCAGATTGGATTAGAGCCTGCCCTAATGATGTCATTTTAACTTGATCACCTCTTTTAAAAGCCCTGTCTCCAGGGCCGGCCCGTGGCTCACTCGGTAGAGTGTGGTGCTAATAACACCAAGGCCCCGGGTTCGGATCCCACATAGGGATGGCCAGTTCGCTCACTGGCTGAGCATGGTGCTGACAACACCAAGTCAAGGGTTAAGATCCCCTTACCGGTCATCTTTTAAAAAAAAAAAAAGAGCCCTGTCTCCAAATACAGTCACATTCTGAGGTACAGGGGGTTAGGGTTTCAACATACCAATTTTGGGGGACACAATTCAGCCCATAACAGGGGTTTAGTTTTTTTAAAACTAACTTGACTGCTCCATGAACATATAATTAAAGTATTTGAATTTCTTTCATGTTTCCTAGCTAATAATCACAAGAAGTTGTCAGAATTTGGAATTAGAAATGGCAGCCGGCTTCAAGCAGATGACTTTCTTCAGGACTACACGTTATTGATCAACATTCTTCATAGGTAGGATCTACTGGAATATTTTAAGTAAAAGAAATTATTTGAATATACAGACTTAAAGTGGAGGAAAAATGTTTTTTTACACTTAAACCCTACTGTTCATTTGAAACTGCACACTGTATTTGTTCTGGTTGGCCACCGAGTTTCCTAAAGTTTGATCTACAGGAAAATTTGGGGTTTCAGAAATAAAGGGGATAAGCACTGTCATCAGTGGTGGCTAATCAGAAGAGTTTTCATCAGAGGTGAATTCACTTCAGTAATTGAACTGGAATAAAATTTTCAGTTATTTAAAAAAATTCCCTAGAAGAAGAAATATTTCTCCCATAAATCAAATAATTTTCATTTGTGATTCTGTGATAATAACAAAAGAATATTAAGAATTACCCTGTACAGATTCCCGAGTCATGTATTTTTTTCATTTTATTTGATTTTACTTCCTGCTCACTTTTTTTAAAAAAAGCACTCATGGTGTTTGCATTATAGAATATTTATATACATACAGCACAGTTAAGATACAAATGGTCCTCCACTTTGGTGTATAAATCTGTTGAACAGGGTACATTTTTGTTCATGCTCATTGATACCCCTGAACTGCACCCTGACTTAGGACTTTTTTTTTTTTTTTTTTTTTCCTTTTTGTCTTTTTTCGTGACCGGTAACGGGATCGCAACCCTTGGTGTCGCGCCCGTACCGCGACCGGCAACGGGATCGCAACCCTCGGTGTCGCACCCATATCGCGCTCAACCAGTGAGCGGACCGGTCTCTATATGGGATCCGAACCCTCGGCGGGAGCACTGCCACACTCCCAAGCGCCGCACTCTACCAAGTGCGCCACCAGGTCAGCCCCTGACTTAGGACTTTTGAGTAGCATCTAACAAACATAAAGAGTTGTGGTGTTGCCAGCTGTGTTCAGTTGTTTTGCCAATATTGCCATCTGTATACAAGCATGTATAATATTTGTGTGTTTGTTTGAAGAGATTTACATTTTATATTTGGTTTATGAAAAAGCATAAAATGACAGAAAAGACAATGTGGGTTATTAGTAAGAATTGTAATTTTCACAAAGTTACATCACAGAGTCAAAGATAGCTATCGCTAGGATGTGATCTCTAGCCTCAGTTGGACACCAGCTGTGGATGTAAGTGGTGTGTTTGTGTTAGTTGTGAAAGAAGAGGTAATAAAAGGACATGTACAGTAAAGTGGAAATATCACATGGTGTCTAAAAGAGGAGGCATAATTAGGGGTTTTTTATCGTATTTTTTAGCGCTCTGGGAACAGAACCCCCCCCTTAAAACATGTAAGTCTTTTGTTTGACTTTCATGCATTAAACTTTCATACATGTTTTTGGGTACTCATACAAAAGCAGGGTGCTTGTCTGTGAAGATGGGGGGGAGCCCAGAAACCAAGTAACTCTACCCCTAAAACACCAAATGACTATGGTCAAGATCAGATTATGAGTAGAGTGTGTCAAGTCTTTTGAAATAGTAGCTGAAGATATAATGTGTTAGAGTTACTTGGGGTCACAGAGTTCTGGACTCAGAACTTCAGCAATAAGAATTATTTAGCCATTATTTTTTTTAAAAGCCTTTCCCTGATTTGAAGTTGCAGTGGTTTTGACCGTTTGATTTAGAGTTTTGAATTACCACAAAAATCTGTTGTGTATACTCTTATTATAGTTTTAGCTCTTTGAAAATTAATGTGCACAAAGTATGTATGTTGAGCTTTGAGGAGCAGTGTCTCTTTGGTGCTCCTCTGCATTGTAAATAGTCATGGCAGTAGTCCTGTTTTATAGTGTGTGGTTCTCTTACAGTGAAGACCTAGGAAAGGATGTTGAATTTGAAGTTGTTGGTGATGCCCCAGAAAAAGTGGGGCCCAAACAAGCTGAAGATGCTGCCAAAAGCATAACCAATGGCAGTGATGACGGAGCTCAGCCTTCCACCTCTACAGGTGAGTCATGACCCCAGCCACTAGGTTGTTAATTACCCACCAAGCAAGAGTGTGTAAAGACAAACGGATTATTTATTTATTTATTTATTTATTTTGTCTTTTGTCTTTTTTTCCGTGTCCGGCAACGGATCGCAACCCTCAGTGTCGCCCCCGTACCGGACCGGGGACCGGCAACGGGATCGCAAGCCTCGGTGTTGCTCCCGCGCCTCGCTCAGCCAGTGAGCGGGAACCGGTCTGTATGTGGGATCCGAACCCTCGGACGGGAGCGCCGCCGCGCTTCCCAAGCGGCGCACTATCCAGTGCGCCACCGGGCCGGCCCCCAAATGGATTATTTTTATAAATGTTTACCATAAGGTAGAAATCACAAAACTACTAGAGGTGTGTGTTGGTTTTGTATTGATTATTGTAGTGGAGCTTTGAATTTATGAACCGTGAAGCATTTAAGACTGGGGAAAATTCTTATAGAAAATAAAAAGTTATTTTTTTGTTAGTTGGTTTTTTCAACTGGAAATGTCTCTGAGTTTACTAGTGCGTAAAGTCAGTTCAGCCTGCATAGTAGTAGTATGCTTGTTTTATTTAGGAGCAACAAATCAGTGTGTCTGGCTATTTTGGGTGAACAGATGGTTGGTAAGTATAGAATTACAGCATTCAGAGTTTCCTCATAACAAATAGGAATTTGGTAAAGTGCACCAAAGGCGTCTATTCCCGTGGCTTTTCAGTTCTGGTACTTGGTGCTTTTCCAAACAACTGATTATTTTACTGTGCTGTGATTTGAATGTTTACTCCCCTTCTTTCATGTTCATTTTTTAGTCAGAAAACTAAAGGTTACGATTTTTACTTTTTCCATTTCTTTGACCCTGTATCTTTGGCATTCTTTGGAATATTTTTACTCTTGGTTCTAATGTTCTCTGAGAGTGTTAGAGATGGACTTTGAAACTGTAGAGTGTGACCCATTGAAGCTAGAATGGTCTGTCATCCTTTTTTGAGGAAGAGCCTATGGTAATTTTTTTTTTGAATCATAATTTGAAATGCACATTTATTGGTCCTCTACTGTGGGTAGGTTTCAGAGGCTACACTAATGTGTGAGATATATGTTCTCCCTTTGATTTTGGTGGAGAGGGGGATAAAACCACCTTTAATGTAAGGTTAAGAGCATGAACTGTGGAGCCCTACTGCATGGGTTTGAATCCTGACTATCCTCTGCTGCTGTGTGATCTTGGGAAGTCAGTCTTGCTGTACGTCAGTTTTCTTTTCTGGAAAACAGATAATTTATCTTCTTTATAGGGTTATTGTCATGATTAAATGAGTTGTTATATGCAAAGTGCTCAGAACAGTTCCTGGCACATAAGTGCTCTATGTTGTTGTTGTTACCACCACTACTTTTATTAGGATATGCTCCCTCTGCTTTTCTGCTGGAGAAGGCAGAAGTAGAATCGAGGAAGTATAATGATTACTTTGAGTTATATAATGCTTGTTACAGTTTTTTGTTTTGATTAGAAAAGAAATAGGTGCTTGTTATTTAATACAGTATAGAATCTGGAATGTGTAAAGTGAAGATTTCCTAAGGGTAGCCATTCTTAAGTTTGGTAAATATTAGAAGAGTTAGCTTTCAATTAGATAAAATATTAGTGAGTCACTAGTAACTCCCACACTTTTAACCATTTTTTCTTTTTTTTTTTTTCCTGAAATAAGCACAAGAGCAAGATGATGTGCTCATAGTTGATTCAGATGACGAAGGTTCTTCAAATAATGCTGACATCAGTGAAGAAGAAAGAAGTCGCAAGAGGAAATTAGATGAGAAAGAAAATGTCAGTGCAAAGAGGTCACGTATAGAACAGACTGAAGAACTTGATGATGTTATAGCATTAGATTGAACAGAAATGCCTCTTACTACATTAGGTCATCTGGGCAGAACCAGATTGTTATATCCTTTGTTCCAAAGGGAAAAATTGACACCAGTGACTTGAAAATGATTCTCTCCCTTTGAAAGCATTCATTTTGCTAGAACTATTAGAAACATTGCAGTATGCTGTATTGAACGTAGGAATATAGTTTTAAAACCCTTTGAACAAAGTATGTGCATAACCAGTCATAAGATGAAACAACACAATGCATGTTGCCTTTTGAATGTAAATACCCTTAGTTATCATTTAATAGTTTTAAAATATTGTCGTTTAGTAAAGTTGATATCTGGTTATAAATATTATGCCTTTATTTTTGGCTAGAAAAAGAATTATTTTTAGCCTAGATCTAACCATTTTCATACTCTTAACTGACTGAAACAGGTTCAAAGAAGTATCAAGTGCTATGCATTGAAACTTGTTTTTAAATGTTAACTGGCACTATGTATATTAATGTAAAACAATGTTAATTTCCTCAAGTTTTCAGCTTGTACTGCCTGGTATGTCTGTGTAAGAAGCCAATTTTTGTGTATTGTTAACAGTTTCAGGTTATTTATATTTGATGTTTTGTAAACTCAAAAAATGACTAAACTGTACCTATGGACCAAATAAATGGTATCTGCAATACTTGTTACAAATGCCTGCACAGTTCCAGTTTTGGCTGCCTTACTGGGTTTATACATTGTATCTACTGCAGGCATGCTAAATTCTTTCTATTTTAAAAAATTAATGGGTGTGAAGGTTCAAAAGATCTCCACTGTTTGCCATAGATGAGTACTTTCTAAAATAAAGCTTCTAATGGCAATGTTGTTTTTTAACTTGGATTGTCAACAGTTGGCCTTTTGTTGAGAACACGTAAATGATCTTTGCCCAGCTCCAGTTACTTGGAACCTTGGATTGAGATGCAGTCTTTGTCTTTGTCTGGATTGTCCTCCGTTTTACCAGAGTCCCTTCTTGAGCGTACCATTCATGGCCCAGTCCAGCCTACAGATGTGGTCAGACCTGTGCTGGGTGGAGTAGCGCTCATGTCTTCCTTGCCCCGGACTTCAGAGGGCCTTGGCCTTCATCACACACAGATGTGCCTTGAGTTTTCAGAGAACAGAAACCCATTACGCTGTATTCCTCGTTGTATACCTGTGCCCCTGGTCTTTTCAGCAATGGTCCTTTTATGTATCGACTAAATTTCAAGTTGTTAATTCATTGTGTTGTTCCACTTTGTGTAATTTTTATTCTGCCAGCTTATTAACTCTTACTCCTTGTTTTATACCATTTGTAAATTCAGCATGTAATCAAAGCCTTCAGAAAAACGGTATTGAATAAGACTCAGCCCTCAGGAGCATGGTGCCTGATGCCTCTAGGATGGACTGACCTCCAGCCTTCTGAAAGCAATGGCTAGCAAGCTGGATCCCCATGAACAATTCTGTGAGCCTGTGAGGTTCACTCTGCCTTTACATTTTTAGGTGTTTAATTTTCCTCTAGAAAAAAATTTTGAACTTAACTATGTAACAGATAAAATGAAACATCCTGAGATACCACCTCAATTTTGAATTTTTTAGTTCTGAAAAACTCTCCAGAAATTTGAATTTTGACATTCTCTCCATTTTTTACATCTCACCCTGCCTTTTAAACATAATTGTCAATAATGTGTTTCTGATATTTTGTGCATATTCTTTTGTTCTTTCCCATTTGAGTGTACATGGTAATAAGTGCCAGGTTAGATCTGTAGAGGTGTTTCTATTTTGGCACACCAGTGGTTTTCATCTTTGCATCAACTCTATTATTGCCTTTTCCAACAGTTTCTGTCCATTTTCCATCTTGGATGAAATCCACTCAGGGAAGGTCTGACTACTAGGTGCAGGGGTCTTGCCCAACTAGACAGTAAACCCAGCAGATCCAAGCTACCTCCACATCCCTGGAGGATGGATACACTTCAGAGCTGGCCTTACATTTATTGTTTTCTCATGCGAGTTGTCTGGGGATCTGGGAGCAGGACTTGGCCAGGGTATTTGCACACCTCCCATTCAGCTGCAGCCTGAAATATGGTGTTAACAAGCTATCTTACAGCCTCATTGGGAACAGTCAGGTGGCAAGTTTTCCTAGAGAGTTTATTGTCCCAAAGATTGATCTACGCTACTCAGCATGAACTAAGAGAGGATTCGATGTTTTAATACAGAGCCTGAACCATTGGTGAAATAACTCAACAGGCAAAGAACTTCAGTGGATGCCAAAACGTTTCAGGTAAAAGGAGGCAAAGAACTTCAGTGGATGCCAAAACGTTTCAGGTAAAAGGCTGCTGAGGAATAGGATCTTAGCACAAAGCTCAAATGTTGCTGCACAGGTCACTTGCAAAAGAAAAGCACCAGTCTTGACTATGGGCAGATCTGGCAGTCACCCCCATAATGAAATGATCAAATCTAGCATCACTAATGGGACAACCTGATGTTAATGTGCTTCTTGATGAGATGATATCAGGAACACAACAGCAGCTTGCCAAAAAATTAAGCTGAATCTAATCAAGCATCTAGACTTAAACTTCCAGCTGACAAGAAATAGAAGGGGTAGAGGAACAAGTTAAACAACATTAAGAGGGAACAATCACATAAGTACAGAATGGGTGATATTCCATAATTCAACAGCCTCAACTCAATCGTCACTTTAAAAAGGGGATGGGAATATTCTCGGGTTAAAAGAAATTAGATAACCTAGTACAATGTATGAATCTTTTTTTTTGTATCCTTCAACAAAGTAGATGACTATAACAGTTTTTGGACAATTGGAAATTTGAAAATGGAAAGAGTGTAGGTAATATGGAATTATTTTTTTAGGTATGATAATGTTATTGTAGCTATGTAGGCTAGTGTTCTTAGGATGTTAGGGATGAAGTTTCATGATAAAACTTTTAAAAGGCTATGCAAAATATATGAAAAGAAAAAAATAGCAAAATTAACATTTACTGAATCTAGATAGAACATATATATGTATATATGTGTTCATTGAACTATCCAGCTTTGAAAACTCAATAGAAGTGAAGCAAAAGAAAAAAATAGCAAAATTAACATTTACTGAATCTAGATAGAACATATATATGTATATATATGTTCATTGAACTATCCAGCTTTGAAAACTCAATAGAAGTGAAGCATATGTACATACACACAGGATACTTCAAAATGTTCGTGGAAAATAGAATGACATAATATGAATACAAATCTTTCCATGAACTTTTTGATGTACCCTCATACATACTCATACAGTCTCTATTTTTCTTTTGTGCCTATTTTACTTTTCCAAGTTTTATATTGAGTATATCCTATGATTAAATTCAGAATGGCAATAAAGATTATTAAAAATAAAGAAATGTTAGTGATTCCTGGGTCCAGCATTGATAAGTCAGCTTTACCCATTCTTGTTGCTAGGCTGTGACTATAAAAGGATTGTCTTTCAGCCTTCAAAGAACTAAGACTCAAGTTGCTCCCACTAGATTAATGGTCCACTCAGAAATCGCCCAGGAAGTGTTTGGTTCATAAGTGTTCCTGAAAATTCCCCATCAATGGCACACGTTTGGAATAGACTTCCTCTATTGCCAAGGAACATGGGCAAATTTAAGCCACTTACTAGCCTTTTGTAATGTACAAAAAACTATTTAAAAGAAAAAGAAATCAGGGAAGAAAAATGTCGGCAGCTATTTCTCTTTTTTTTAGTTTTATTTTATCAATATACAATGTAGTTGGTTTTCATGTCCCTTTACAGAATCCTCCCTCCCCTCTCCCTGTCCACCCTCCATCAACATCATATCTGTTCCCTTGTCTGAACAAGTTCAAGGAATCGGCAGCTGTTTCTAATCGTTGTGACTTGTAGATGTGGGGAGGGCCTCCCGTTTTGGCATTTTAAAGCGGTATTCCTGAGGTCCACAATCCCCATTTGACCATTTTGAGGGAGGATATATTTAGAGAAGTATTTTTATAGATGCTTTCATAGTGGGAATACGTTATTTGCATTCTGCATGCAGAACTGCCCCCCCCCCCCATTCAATTAAAAACAAATTCCAGCCAAAAGCTTATTTGAGAATTTTTTTTTTTTTTTTTAAAGATGACCGGTAAGGAGATCTTAACCCTTGACTTGGTGTTGTCAGCACCATGCTCAGCCAGTGAGCGAACCGGCCGTCCTTATATGGGATCCGAACCCGGGGCCTTGGTGTTATCAGCACCACACTCTCCCAAGTGAGCCATGGGCCAGCCCAAATATTTGAGAAATTTTTGAACTGCTCTCAATAAATAACTGATTTGAACTATAGGGCTACAATACTGCTATGCAGTTTGGTTATATTTTGAAGGCAATTATCTCCTGGTAGAGTAACATTTTGGGAAGCTAAATGTCTCTGAGTCATGTCAGCTTTAAAATTTTTAAATCTTGGAAGTAGATCAGGAAAAGTTCTGAGCAAAAACTTTACTAGAATGTACAATGCTCCAAGAAGGTCCTCAGGCATTGTACTTCAGACACTTTCCAACAGTTTACTTTGATACTCAGCAGGTCAATCAATCCCCGGAAATTTAGGCAATGTGCACACTGCCATTCACTCATCCTAAGAGCATGAATTGCATTTCTACTCTGCACTATGCTGCACTCAGTGAAAAATGTTGCCACTGTTGTCAGCCTGGGTAGAAACCTTTGAAGGCGGTTAGACACTAAGGGCCAGTATGCACAGAAACTCAACTTCTCATCTTTTGGTAGCAGTAGGTGGTGGGTTGGGGATCTGAGGACCCATATCCTGTGGAGGGGCAGACTTCCCAGTTGATCCCAGTAGCAGCTCCCAGGAGCTGTGAAAGTCATAGAAACGAACTTCATGCTCAAAAATATAATACCAAAGGCTCCACTAATCTGGGCATCCCCAAATTGGTCCTCCACACTGAGTTGTAGACTGGCTGAGGTTTTTACCATGGCACAAAGCTTGGGCAGAAATTCCCATTCCTGAGTGTATGGTAAGGTTTCAAGGCAAGAGAATACAGACTTTTGCCCGCTGGTGAAGGAAGCAAGCTGCAGGTGCCAGATTCTAATCCTAGTCCTTAAGAGTGCAGAACCATGGCTTCAGCTGTCAATACTTTGAATCTTCTGTGCCCCCGGCAACCAGAGGAAGTTATGGGTGGATTCAATCTGGTAGAGAGAGTGAGGCCTCCAAGAAGAGGGGATGGAAGAGTCCCCTTGAGCACATCTAAAAAAACTCCCAATGCATTATACAGAACATTCACCTTGAGCCTGGTGCTGTGTGCTGTATGGGAGGACAGGCCCTCAGGAGCTGAGCTGGGTGAAGTACAAGTGTGCTTCAGTGAAGATTTGTGTTGCTCTCCCCAGAAGACTATAAGGGGAAGACTTGCAGGCTGAGGGGAGAGAAAGAACTGTGGATCCTAGCAACTGTTCCATGTGATGTTTGGCTGCATGCCATCCCTCATCCCTCATAGCCTAAGTTATCCAGCCATAGCTGATTGACATGGGGCCCAAGTCTCCATGGGAAAACCCCTAAATTGTGTCCATAATTGGGGTCCAGACAATACAGACATTGCAGACAGATAAGGGGGTCTGATGGAAGCTAGAGTACAAGGAGGGACAACAGGGAGTATTCCTTAAAAAAAATCACCATAGTGCAGACAGAGTCTGGGTAAGATCAGCCTCTGGGGCCTCAGAAGAAGATGGTGGTTCAAGACAAGGTATGAGACTAAATTGGACATGTCCTGTTCCAGCCTCCTGAGCTAGACAAAGGGAAGACTCTGGTTAACTCAAGAGGATGATAAACTAGAAGCCCTAGCAATTGTGAAACCTCTCTTTTCTCCAGCAGTGGGCCCTGGCAGTGGTGTGTCACAGCCAAGCTTATCACAGCTTGCAAGAACTGATTATACCCATTTCTTCCCAACTCTTGTTCAGTGACCCCATATTGGTAGTTTGAAACTGGCCATGGTGGGAGTATTTACAAAATTGTAATTGGCAAATACTGCAAATCAGGACTCCTGATTTGTACAAATTCTTCCCCAGAGAGCTGGTTGGTAAACATTTACCAGCACACCACTGACCCAGGAAGAAAATGGCCAGAGGGACAGGTGAACACAAAGAACATTCCTTCTACAATGGAGGACAGAGAGGACATCAGTAGAGGCTGGGCAGTGAGTCCAGGGACAATGCTTCAAATCCCATGAGTTGGCCCCTGTCCCTTTCCTTCTTCCCCATTGTGCTTCTTAGAGAGAATGAGCCAGTCTACTGAGATCATTCAATCTGTCTTTAGTGAGGATACAAAAGAAAATGGGGTCTGGGGAACTTTCAGAAAATGCATGGCTGAGACCACACAGTTTTGAATACTACTTTGTATCCACTTAACATTGCAATGGTATGGTTCCCACATCATTAAATATTTTGACTATATAATGATTACTTAATGTATCTTCCACTTCACGAAGTACTTTAACTATTCTAATGTTGAACACTGAACATTTTAGGTTGTTTCTGTTTCTGGGTTTTGTTTTTGTAATTTATTTATTAATATTAGGGTAAGTAATGGGAGTTAGCTGACACTGGACACTCTAAGTGGGCAGTTGGGGATGGAACAGTTATTTAATAACTGCCTTTAAAGACAGGGAACTCCCTCTGAGCTCCTTTTCAGTAGGCTGGAGATCCTAGGACAGTATAGATTTACTTATATAGTATTGTCATAAAACACATTTGTACTTAAATTATTGTCTGCATTTTGGATTACTTCCTTAGAACAGATTCTTAGAAGAAGCACTACTGCTTATAAATTTATTTTTTTTTTGCCACCACCAAATTGCTCTTCCTGAAAGGAATATACCAACCTATGCTCATACCTGAATATGTGCAACAGTTTCACCGGCCCTGCTATTTTCCTTTCTAAATGTGGTATGATTTAATTTCTTTTCTCATTTAGAGAGGTAGACAATTTTTCATGAGGTGGTTCCCCTGGATATTTGCTCCCCAAATGTCTGCCCCCAGACCCTGTGCCCTAGTGGAGCAGGGGCTGGAATGATGCAAGGCTCTGGGAGCCGCTGGGGTCAGGCACTGTGCTCCACTGCCATTTGAGGAGAATGTACCACAGCTGGCTCCTCAGCAAATGCTGAGGCCAGACCGCCCTCTTCAGCCTGGGCCAGGACAACTCCCCATGCAGGCTCCTTGCCCCCAGAGGTACTGGAGTGCCTTCGTGGAATTCTCTGAGCAAGCGGTGCCTGGAAAAGAGGGAACTCTCCCATTGAACACTATTTTCCTGGACCCACCAGGTACTGACAGATCAGATAATGGTTTGGTTTTCTTCCCTACAGATGTTTGAAATGCATGACAAGAGGTTTACGGCTTGTGTTTTGGGAGACTAAGCCCTAGTCACTTCTCCCCCCACCCATGTGGCCGCTAGGGCCCCACCCGTCTCAGGACCTGTGGCAAAGCAGATGCTTTCAGGAGCATCCCCTTGACGCCTAACCCAAAAAACCTCAAGGGCAAGTGCCGGAAAGGGAGGAGACCTCACATCTTAGGGCGACTGGATGTGGTGGCCACAGCTGAGGATCTCCACCCACTGGCTCTGAACCTGAGGCCTGCTGCCGGCCTAGTCTACGGAACCTACGTACAGCGACCTTGCGCGAGGACCAGTCCCCAACGAACCCCCGGTGGGTCCTAGCTCTAGGCCCCTTCCTCACCAGTCGGGGGAGCTCCTGAGGCCAGTGCGCTGCCACATGGCCCCGGGACGGGCTGGGGGTCGTAGAGTCACGCAAGGTCCTGAGGGAGCATCTGCGCGAGATGCACAATGTTCTCCAGAGTGTCGGAGCCGCTCCAGGCGGAGCTCGTTCGGCCCAGCGCCCGAAACCGAGGCGGCGCTGGGAAGTAAGATGGGGGAGCATGAAAGAAACGTCTGCCTGCGGCTCACATTTCTCCGGCCAGGACTGGGGGAGCCGCCTGCAGCTCAGCCCGCGGGCAGCCGGGATCTTTCCAGAGGCCCGACAGCCAGGCGCACGGCGTACCCCGAGCTGGCTCCGCGGCGCCGCAGCTGCCCGCTTTACCACCCGGGGGCCCGCTC